>NC_137863.1:3373799-3381299 GCF_963924005.1 Protomyctophum bolini | reverse complement strand
GAGACTGTCTAACTGATAAGAAAGGGTTATAAGAGACTGTCTAACTGATAAGAACGGGTTATAAGAGACTGTCTAACTGATAAGAAAGGGTTATAAGAGACTGTCTAACTGATAAGAAAGGGTTATAAGAGACTGTCTAACTGATAAGAAAGGGTTATAAGAGACTGTCTAACTGATAAGAAAGGGTTATAAGAGACTGTCTAACTGATAAGAACGGGTTATAAGGACCTGAAGACTGGAGAGTATTCCTCCCTTTGTTTATGCACGCAAGCCAACGAGGTATTTGTTGTTTGTTTTGTCTGTATTTTACTCATGTGAAATGTTTGCATTCACATGCTATGTGCATGATGTCACTTTGTGTTAATTGTAAACGTGGTTGTTTTATTGTTTTATGTTTATAGTTTTCACGGTGTGTTTGGACTATAGGATTGAAGATGGCCTTCAAATAAATCAGTAGAGGAAACCATTTGTGTCTGTCTGTGCTCGGAGGGAGTTACAGCCGGGTTAAAACTAACCCGTGGTATCCTGTGACTGAGGTTAGGTTTCTCTCTAGGCCGTCCTCAGACGAGCCCTCCATCGTCGTTTCCAGTCATCCCGGTTCTCCATACATCCGGCCAGTTCGTTGGTACTTTGCACTCCTGCGTCGCTCTTGAGTACATCCACGTATGTTAGCGTTGGACGTCCTCGTGACCGGTGCCCGTGTGTTGGTTCCCACAGCACTAGTTTACTGGCTGGCAGCTCTTGGTGTCTTTGGCAGTGTCCTGCTAGTCTCATTCTCCTGGCTGCTATTTTCTGGGTCACCCTTGGCATTCCATCATACAGAGTAGTGTTTGTAACATGTGTGCTCTTATTGATGTTGAGTACTGCCCGCAACATTCTGGTGTAGCACCCATCGAGAGACTTCTGCAGGGTTGGCTTCAAGGTCCAGCATTCACTGCCGTATAGGAGAACGGACTCTAGGTTTAGGGCTGGGTTTTGGGTATAGGGCGTCTGTCGGGCTGTTATAGTATACGTCGTGCCAAACACATGCAACCCGTCAGAGGTTCTCAAACGTTTTGTTTTACAGTATACATGCTAAAGATAAGAGTACAGTCTGCCCAGACTGGACGTTTTACGAGGCCTCTCGCTGCGAGCCGCCTCCAGGCCTCACCTCGTCCTGGAGGATAGAAGTGTTACAGAATATAGAGCTTTTACTGCTCTAATCTTCCTCCTCCACCTCCTCCTCCCCCTCCCCCTCCTCCTCCTCCTCCTCCTCCTCCTCCTCCTCCATCCCCCCAAAAAGCTCCCATCAGACGAGCACGCCTGCAGCCATCTGTCAAAGTCCCACAGACCCAAGCCAACGATGATATACATGCACACACAGAGACACACACACACACACACACACACACACACACACACACACACACACACACACACAGACACACACACACCCGCACACACAGACACACACTCACACGCACGCACTCGCTGCTTTCTTAACATAAACCACTAGTGTGTGTGTGTGTGTGTGTGTGTGTATGCAGACTGCCTGCCAAGCTGCAAAACAGATGTCAGACAATACGACTGCACGGTGGTGGTCCTTTTTTTTATTTAATATATATATATACACAGCACAAGGTCGGAGCTAATTGTAGACACGGTTTATTTGTCTTGCTTTGTGAAAGTTTGCTTTACGTTTATGTATCGATGGTGGTCGCTGATTTAACACGCCACGGACACGTCTGATCTGTCCGTCCGTCCGTCCGTCCGATCATCAGTGTTTCATTAGCAACTCTCTTAAACCAATAAAAGCGGTGTTACGACCTTACATGGCGTCTATAGGGCTTAACCCATTCTGACCTGAGATCAGATTCATACAAGGTTTCCACTGTGGGACACACACTGGTCTGATGAACCCATTCTGACCTGAGATCAGATTCATACGAGGTTTCCACTGGACACACACTGGTCTGATGAACCCATTCTGACCTGAGATCAGATTCTAAAAATGTCAGTCGTTCTTCGATTTTTCAAAAATAGCAGACCTAGAAGCTCATAGCGCGCCACTCGGTGGCGCGCTATGAGCTTGTAGATCTGCTATTTTTCAATAGCTAAAGCATAACATGATGCTGGAACACCAAAATGGGTTCCCGTTCAGAATGGCTTAAGGAGTATACCCATAAAAAATACATTATTTCTCACAAACAAATGAGCGTTAGTGCCTGCATGTCGTTGACATGATGCGCAGGCCAGGGCAAGTCCAGTCAGGGAACCTCGGTTCAGTCGCTGCCGGCCGTTAATTGGGCCGCCTCAGCATCACACTCTCATCCAATAGACTGCATCATGTGACATATATCTGGGGTGCATAGGAAGTGCTCAGGAAGTGTGGAAGGCTACGTTACGTCACTCTGCCATAGCAGACCTACAAGCTCATACGTATCAGATGTAGATGTAGATCTGCTATCATACATAGCAGATCTACAAGCTCATATAGCGCTTGAGCTGCTAGATCTGCTATATGTCCGCAATATGTCCGCACACGGACAAAATGTGCAGTCCGTGACAAAGAAAGGGTGGCAACATTTTAAGATTTTCTGCTCCAACGACAAACAAAATATTCTATAGTTTTGGGTGTGAGAGGCTAAGTCTCATCACATGGTGGTTCCGTGGCTCAAACGCATAATAATGAATGGGCCTCGATATGAAAAGGGTTGAATGAAAAACCCACTGATTTATAGAAGATATATTCGTAGAATCTGCCATTATAAGGTCTTATATAAGGTCTTATAACGGGTTAAGAATAGACAGAGACACGTTTCATGCAGATGTAGTTTCACGTTGCTTTGCCAGTTGCTGTTTGTCATTCAGTCCTTAACCCATTCAGGCCTTACAAAGAATGTCTGAAATACCGGTACCTATGTTTCTATATCAGTGGTCCTCAATATTTCATGTCAAGGACCCTAAAAATATATCTGTATTTGGCCGCCGACCCCCATCTGAAAATGTGTTGTTCCTCCAGGGACCCCCCCAAATCAACGATTTGAGTTAAAAACATTAGCTCTGAAAGAATATATAGATTAAAAGATTTGTGCCTGCATATCTTCACGATTTTTCAAAAATAGCAGACCTACAAGCTCGTAGCGCTGCACTCGGTGCCGCGCTATGAGCTTGTAGATCTGCTTTTTTTCAATAATGCTTTAAAACACCAAAAGGGGTTCCCGTTCAGAAAGGCTTAATTCCTTCGAGTCCTCCATGGGAGCCACACGCTCCTCTAAACCGCGCTGCGCTCGGTTCCACGCTACGGCTTCTGTGGGTAATTAGTCTCATC
The DNA here is from genome assembly GCF_963924005.1 of Protomyctophum bolini. NCBI lineage: Eukaryota > Metazoa > Chordata > Actinopteri > Myctophiformes > Myctophidae > Protomyctophum > Protomyctophum bolini. The sequence goes on along the minus strand of NC_137863.1, from coordinate 3,377,989 downwards.
ATTCATGTGGATAGCCGCTGTTTCCTGCTAAGCCATTCTGGGCGGGAGAACGAACCCCCTTTTGGTGTTTTAAAAGCATTATTCTAAAACCGGTAGTCCCAATACTTCATTCTGATTGGCTGGTTACCGTCACGTGACAGTGAAATTTCGTAAATTTCGTAAATTTCACCGATAACCCACTCCTTAATCAATCACTTTGTATCATCCTGCAGCCTTGTAGCTGAACTGGGGAAGGGGAGCGCTTGATTGCTTTACAAACACATGCCGTGCGGGCGTCTAAGCTCCAGGCAGCCCCGTAAATACATCAAGCGCTATTCTCCCGTCACATATAGGCTACTTTTGCCGAGCAAAACAAGGAAGTGTTGTGGCTCTGGCTCGCTCGCTCTGGTGGCTCAAAGCGTAGCTATACTTTTGTGAATTTAATAGTTTTATTAGGTTAATATTGCTATATGTTTGTAACCGTTTTAGAAAAGCAATAAGCCACTCGAGGCCCCCCAGCTTACCGGGTATTTTTTGGGGTCCTTGACAAGAAATAGTGAGCACCACTGATATAGAAAAACATGAGGTTTTTCAGAAAACTGTCAGGAATTAGAAGACATTCTGTAGAATATGGAGTTCAGGTCCAAATGGGTTAAGCACAGAAGCTTAGCTCTTCATGTTTCTAATTAATTGCCCCTGACGTTGTGGTAAACAACAACAAGCTGTGCACTCTGTGAACCAGGAACCGTTATGTTCATGGTTCTGTATGAACCGTTATGTTCATGTTTCTGTGAACCATGAACCGTTATGTTCACATGGTTCTGTGAACCATGGAACCTCTCTCGCTGTGTTCATGAGATTATTCATGAAAAATTTATTTACTTCAGTATTCGTTCAAACATCTGGATAGCGAGATGAGAACTCGATCGCCAGTTTTAATAAGTTGTCATGGCGGAAATTCTTCACCAATGTCTGCCTCGTTATGCTAACATGCTGTCTTCATCAGTGTAGTTATGTCAAACTCACAGATGTTATAGTTCATTTCCAAAGTGATCAAATTATTTTGTGCAATTAAATGGTCAGCTATAGATACTAGATTATGTATTTTAATTCGTCCTCTCTCGTTGCAGTTCTGGTGTGTGTTTCATGGCTGTTCTTTGCATTGTAATTGTATCGTCTTGTGTGTTCTGCAAAGCCGTGATTATACATGGCTTTGCAAAACATGGCACACCTTTAATATTGGTCTCAATGTGATTTTACTATTAGTTCATATCAAGGTTTTAATAGAGAACACAACTTTTATTAATGTATCTAGAAATTCTTATTCACGGCCACAGGCCATAAAACATGTCCCAAATAAAAGCAATAATGCATTATAAATATAGTTTTGTACTATTGTACTGTATTTCTTTCTCTGAGGCAAATATTGTAGGCTACTTTTACTCCGCTACAATTGTTTGTGAAAACATTAGTTACTTGTTACTTTGTATTGTTACAAAACATAAATACTGTACAGATCTTCAGCCTTATATCCATTTCTATATCCATTTGAAAATAGGCGATCTACAAGATCCCGCTCGGGGCGCTGTGGGTGCTGGCGGCGTGTTTCCTCCTCCGCGTCATCAGTGCCCATACCTGAAGGCGGGGTTGGCAAAAGGGCCTTTCTGTGTGGAGTTTGCATGTTCTCCCCGTGTCCCCTAGGGTAGGTACCCTCACAAAAACATGCAGTAATCCTGGTCTCTAAACTGCCTCCCCCTGGCCAGCCGGGGCTCCTGATGGAGGGGAAAGGAACTGGTCTCTATACTGCCTCCCCCTGGCCAGCCGGGGCGCCTGATGGAGGGGAAAGGAACTGGTTGGAATAACGTGTTCCTTCCACGCGCTACGTCCAACCAGGGAAACTCCCCCCTGTCAGGTGTAAAGGAGCAACTTGGACACTCAAGCATGAAGGAAGCATGAGTTCAAGTCCGTTGCTCTCCCCATGTCCCCAATATATGGAGACTAGGTTGGTCTCCCCTTGTCCCCCATATATGGGGACTAGGTTGGTCTCCCCTTGTCCCCAATATATGGAGACTAGGTTGGTCTCCCCTTGTCCCCCATATATGGGGACTAGGTTGCTCTCCCCTTGTCCCCCATATATGGGGACTAGGTTGGTGGAGGGTGTGTAGAGCCCAGGATCACAGTAGATGATTGACACAGGGGTGAAAAATGGGTTACAAAATCGTGGGATAAAAAATATATATATAAAAAAAGAAGATCACAACGTGGTGAGCTATTTTCATAATATTTTGTATACATTTTTAGACATAATGCTAACTTGTCATTACACTGTTGCATAATGAGTATACTTTTACCTTTGGAATGTTAAAGGACCACTTCACCACTTTTCAACGTATCTTCATATAATAGGTCTTCACTATAATAATCATGAAAAAATGGCGCAATTATTTTCCTACTGATAGGAGGTGCTGTGGTCAGTTCAACAGGCCAACAGCATCGTGATTGGATGAAGGCTGGGCCCTCTCCCTGTCCCCAGTTAACCCCATGGGGGTCAACTGGGGACAGGGAGGAACTCCTTATATGGTCAGCAGCACACTCTATAGTAGAGGAGGATTATCAGAAATAATAATAAAATTCCTCATCGTCGTGTCGGCGCGAAACTCAAGATGCGCCAACGCCGCCGGCGAGGATGGAATGCGTGCTTTGTTTTCATCGCCGCTCTCTCTCTCTCTCTCTCTCTCTCTCGCTCTGTCTCTCTCTCTGTCTCTCTCTCTGTCTCTGTCTCTGTCTCTCTCGCTCTCTCTGTCTCTCTCTCTCTGTCTCTCTCTCTCTCTGTCTCTGTCTCTGTCTCTGTCTCTGTCTCTGTCTCTGTCTCTCTCTCTCTGTCTCTGTCTCTGTCTCTGTCTCTGTCTCTCTCTCTCTGTCTCTGTCTCTGTCTCTCTCTCTCTCTCTCTCTCTCTCTCTCTGTCTCTGTCTCTGTCTCTGTCTCTGTCTCTGTCTCTCTCTCTCTGTCTCTGTCTCTGTCTCTGTCTCTGTCTCTCTCTCTCTGTCTCTGTCTCTGTCTCTCTCTCTCTCTCTCTCTCTCTCTCTCTCTCTGTCTCTGTCTCTGTCTCTCTCTCTCTCTCTCTCTCTCTCTCTCTGTCTCTGTCTCTGTCTCTGTCTCTGTCTCTGTCTCTGTCTCTGTCTCTGTCTCTCTCTCTCTGTCTCTGTCTCTGTCTCTCTCTCTCTCTCTCTCTCTCTGTCTCTGTCTCTGTCTCTGTCTCTGTCTCTGTCTCTGTCTCTGTCTCTGTCTCTCTCTCTGTCTCTGTCTCTGTCTCTCTCTCTCTCTCTCTCTCTCTCTCTCTCTGTCTCTGTCTCTGTCTCTGTCTCTCTCTCTCTGTCTCTGTCTCTCTCTCTCTCTCTCTCTCTCTCTCTCTCTCTGTCTCTGTCTCTGTCTCTGTCTCTGTCTCTCTCTCTGTCTCTGTCTCTGTCTCTCTCTCTCTGTCTCTGTCTCTGTCTCTCTCTCTCTGTCTCTGTCTCTGTCTCTCTCTCTCTCTCTCTCTCTCTCTCTCTGTCTCTGTCTCTGTCTCTGTCTCTGTCTCTGTCTCTGTCTCTCTCTCTCTCTCTCTCTAATGTCAGTGTCAATAAAGATGAGTGATGCATGTCTTTTCCCCTTGGAGAGCGAGCGAGCGAGTCGCTGTTCCAGTCTGAGGATAATTACAATACCATATCCCCTCCGATTTTTAAGCCCCTCTACTGTAAGCTGAACTCCGAGACCTCAAAGAGGGGAATGGTTGTGTTGGGAAGTCGAGCTGCTTTGTTGGAGCTACAGTACAGAGCTGTTACTGTACCTCCCTTATTCCTGCACGCGGGGGCGTGTGAGTCGTGACACCCAACGCTTTGTGATGATGGCATGAGGGGCGAGGCCAGTTCCATGACTGTCCACTGGGAGTCAATAATGAGCAGTGATTGAATAATTAAGTAGCCTATAATCACTGGAGTAAAATACATGTAGAAATACATTCCAACGTTTCGGCGGTTAAGCCTTCATCAGGGAATGAAGGCTTAACCAGTGTCATGGTCAGTATCACATCAGTATCACATCAGTATCATGTCAGTATCATGGTCAGTATCATGGTCAGTATCATGGTCAGTATCACATCAGTATCACATCAGTATCTTGTCAGTATCATGGTCAGTATCATGTCAGTATCATGGTCAGTATCATGGTCAGT
>NC_137863.1:3347164-3373599 GCF_963924005.1 Protomyctophum bolini | reverse complement strand
ATACCACATTATAAGCATTTTTCTGTTCCTCCTTAGGGGGAAATGACTCATTTTCTTTCATGGGTAAGAAAAATCATTTTGTGTGTGTGTGTGATATAAGGTTACAAAAGGATTGTGGTTGGTTGGGGGTCAAAAGGATTGTGGTTGGTTGGGGGGTCAGGGGTCATTCTGGATAGGCATTAGGGTCAGGTGACACCGCAGATCCATCCTTCCTTCCTTCGGTATCATCGTGGGAAGGACGGAAGGTCTCACAGTCATCATTCTTAAAACCACTGAACAGCAGCTTCACATATAGTTACAGTGTACGTTAAATAATAAATCATGCATATACTGTTCCACTTACAGTGTGCTATAAATAATGTCCTATGTTGGATATTATAACCCATTTTGGGCCGTGGCGGGAACCCCTTTTTGTGTTTTAAACATTATGTCATCATTTAGCTATTGAAAAATAGCAGATCTACAAGCTCATAGCGCGCTACGAGCTTGTAGATCTGCTGTTTTTGAAAAATCGTGAAAATGTAGTGCAAATCTTGGAATATATATTCTTTCATATTTTCAGATGGGGGGGTCGACGGACAATTACATATAATCTTGGGGCTCCAGTTGACATGAAAGTGTTTGAGAATGACTGACACAGAAACATGGGGTTTTAACCCTTTGAGAACGACTGACACAGAAACATGGGGTTTTTCAGAAAACTGTCATGATTTTAGAAGACATTTGTTATTATAGAATCGTTCCCATGAGGTCTAAAACGGGGTTAAAACCACTGAACAGAAGTAGCAGATTCACATAGTTATAGTTAAATAATAAAGCATGCATACTGTAACTGTACTGTAACTGTACCACTAACAGGCTATAAATAAGTCCTATGTTGGGTATTAATGGCTGCCTTGATGTTTGCCCGCCTCAGTGGTTAGAATGTCTGTCGGGAGGACTATATAAAATTGACTATAGTTGGCGAAAGGGCCTTTTCTGTGTGGAGTTTGCATGTTCTCCCCGTGTCCCCTAGGGTAGTGGTTCCCAAAGTGGGGTCCGGGGACCCCCAGGGGTACCTGAGGGAGTTCCAGGGGGGACCCATCTATTTTGTTCATGTTCATAAAGTGCTAAAGTGTTTAAAGCAGTGGTTCCCAAACTTTTTCATGTCAAGGACCCCAAATTGACACTACTTAGCCTGTGGACCCCCATTTGAAAAGATATGCCAGGGACCCCCACAAGAGAAGACGTACACATTTAGACGTCTACATTTAGACGTCTACATTTAGACGTCTACATTTAAAATTGCGGCCTGTGCCCAGCACCATGCCAAAGCTTTTTCCTGCAGGAAACACTGCTTGTGGTTGTAAATATATTGTTATCCGTGTTGCGAGGATGAGGGGGTACCTGGAAAAATATCTACCCCAAAAGGGGTACCTGGTCCAAAAAAGTTTGGGAACACCTGCCCTAGGGTAGGTACCCTCACAAAAAACATGGAGTAATCCTGGTCTCTAAACTGCCTCCCCCTGGCCAGCCGGGGCGCCTGATGGAGGGGAAAGGAACTGGTTGGAATAACGTGTTCCTTCCACGCGCTATGTCCAACCAGGGAAACTCCCCCCTGTCAGGTGTAAAGGAGCTACTTGGACACTCAGGCATGAAGGAAGCATGAGTTCAAGTCCGTTGCTCTCCCCTTGTCCCCCATATATGGGGACTAGGTTGCTCTCCCCTTGTCCCCCAATGCCCCCATATATGGGGACTAGGTTGCTCTCCCCTTGTCCCCCATATATGGGGACTAGGTTGGTGGAGGGTGTGTAGAGCCCAGGATCACATTAGATAATTGACACAGGGGTGAAAAATGGGTTACAAAATCGTGGGATAAAAAATATTTAGAAAAAAGAAAATCGACTTCCAAAATTGTTGCACGAAGATAGCATAGCCTGCTTGGCGTTCAGTATCAAGTGATAACCCTAACCCATAGATTTGGGGGTGAGTCCCGACCGTACACCAGGGGGTGTACTGTAACTGTATACAGTAGTAGGGTGACCAGATCCAAACTGTTCATTTGAGGGACAGAAGTATATCTCTTGTGTGGGACAAGTTATTATAGGCCAACTCTTGGGGGTACTAACTAACTAGTAGGGCATTTGAACACTGATGCCTGCCAGTGGGACCTGTCAGGGTCTCAATTTGAACACTGATGCCTGAAAAGGCTTGGAAACGAGGGACTGTCCCACGCAAAGGGGGGACATCTGGTCACTGATATATACTACAGTATAAATGAGGGACTGTCCCACGCAAAGGGGGGACATCTGGTCACTGATATACTACAGAAATGAGGGACTGTCCCACGCAAAGGGGGGACATCTGGTCACTGATATATACTACAGTATAAACGAGGGACTGTCCCACGCAAAGGGGGGACATCTGGTCACTGATATACTACAGTATATAAATGAGGGACTGTCCCACACAAAGGGGGGACATCTGGTCACTGATATACTACAGTATAAATGAGGGGCTGTCCCACGCAAAAGGGGGGACATCTGGTCACTGATATATACTACAGTATAAATGAGGGACTGTCCCACGCAAAGGGGGGACATCTGGTCACTGATATACTGCAGTATAAACGAGGGACTGTCCCACGCAAAGGGGGGACATCTGGTCACTGATATACTGCAGTATAAAGGAGGGACTGTCCCACGCAAAGGGGGGACATCTGGTCACTGATATACTACAGTATATAAATGAGGGACTGTCCCACGCAGAGGGGGGACATCTGGTCACTGATATACTGCAGTATAAACGAGGGACTGTCCCACGCAAAGGGGGGACATCTGGTCACTGATATACTGCAGTATAAAGGAGGGACTGTCCCACGCAAAGGGGGGACATCGGGTCACTGATATACTACAGTATATACATCAAGCTGCCTCTGTGACTCACGCTAAGTAAACAGGAGATACTGTAGGCTCATCATGTCCTATGGCTAGTGAACAGGAGATAGGCTCAAGTCCTATGGCTAGTGAACAGGAGATAGGCTCATGTCCTATGGCTAGTGAACAGGAGATAGGCTCATGTCCTATGGCTAGTGAACAGGAGATAGGCTCAAGTCCTATGGCTAGTGAACAGGAGATAGAATCATGTCCTATCTGGCTAGTGAACAGGAGATAGGCTCAAGTCCTATGGCTAGTGAACCACGGCTGTAGTTTACCTTTTTCAATGTTGTGTTCGTTGTTTCCTTACACTTTGTGCTGTGGCGTTGTGTGCAACAATGTGTCCGTACATACGCGGACCGTGGCAGAACATGCTGTTGTCCGTGGCAAATTTTCGGACTTTTTTGTTTTTTGACATATACTTTGTATACAAAATTGTTCACCACAAGCCACACCATGGCGATGATGACCCCTGGTGGTTTGACCTCTCAAGATGTCCACTATGTTGTCTCTTTTTAGCAAAAGGCTGATGCACGCCTCAGAAGGCTATAGTGATTGTCTGTCCTGATGAAGGTCGAATACACCGAAACGTTGAATAAAAAGCAACATTTCTGGCAAGTTTCTGACAGTGTGCGGGACCCTTCTTTGTTTTTCAAAGATAACCTTTTTCACTAGTCGTCTCTTAACACTACTTTTGCTTGGGGGGGGGTCTTGATGTTCCGGGGACCCCCACACGGTGGTCTGGATGTTCCGGGGACCCCCACGGGGGACCCCCACACGGTAACTCCACCACAGCTGCTGTGATTGTCTTCCGGGGGTTTAGATAAACCGTCTTTTTGCATCGCATGCAGTGACAGAAACGGCTGCAGGATAAAGTGTGAGCGTGCTAAGCTAAGCAGTGAGTCGGCATGAGAGCTGATCCAACTGTGCTCTGGTGACTCATTCTGACAGAATGTCCTGGACGGACACAGGGCCCAGTAGAAAGTTGGCTGTTCTTCTCTCCTCTCCTCTCCTCTCCTCTCCTCTCCTCTCCTCTCCTCTCCTCTCCTCTCCTCTCCTCTCCTCTCCTCTCCTCTCCTCTCCTCTCCTCTCCTCTTACCGGGCCGGGTAGGCAGAGCACACGATCAACGCACTTTTTTTTAAATGTTTTGAAATTTCAAAAAATTGCTTGTGACTCGTGTGACCCATACAAAATGTTTCCATGATCCACAAATGGTTAAAACATATCTGATCTACATTCTATACAAGCTCTTTTTGAAAGTATTTTTTTACCTTTCTTTCTTGGTTCAAACCAGTCGACCACTCTGTAAAGTCTGCCTCAAGATTATTTATTGCCATGTCAACAGAGTTGATTGGAATTTGTTTCAGTGACATTCATTGCAGTAACAGATAGAGACAACAATTTGAACTACACAGCTGCAGCCACTTTTCGGCGCTGCCCTTATAGCTTCATTGCAGAGAATGCGGAAAGCTTGTCCGTCAACGAAGTATTATAAGGAAGGAATATGTTTGGAATCCAGCCTTTTGTTATGTCTGTTTGTTATCTGTGTTCTCATCAGAGCCGTCCACTCCATCCTTCTGTTCATCTGGTCTGTGTTCTCATCAGAGCCGTCCACTCCATCCTTCTGTTTCTCTGATCTGTGTTCTCATCAGAGCCGTCCACTCCATCCTTCTGTTTATCTGTGTTCTCATCAGAGCCATCCACTCCATCCTTCTGTTCATCTGGTCTGTGTTCTCATCAGAGCCGTCCACTCCATCCTTCTGTTTCTCTGATCTGTGTTCTCATCAGAGCCGTCCACTCCATCCTTCTGTTCATCTGGTCTGTGTTCTCATCAGAGCCGTCCACTCCATCCTTCTGTTTCTCTGATCTGTGTTCTCATCAGAGCCGTCCACTCCATCCTTCTGTTCATCTGGTCTGTGTTCTCATCAGAGCCGTCCACTCCATCCTTCTGTTTCTCTGATCTGTGTTCTCATCAGAGCCGTCCACTCCATCCTTCTGTTTATCTGTGTTCTCATCAGAGCCATCCACTCCATCCTTCTGTTTATCTGTCTTCTCATCAGAGCCGTCCACTCCATCCTTCTGTTTATCTGTTGTTACGAAGGAACGTCACGAGGTCTCTGACATCAATACCGGGACGTCAGAGCGTGACATCACCCCGACGTCCCGGGACTATAAGAAGAATGCCTGCGCAGGTTATAGACAGAATGAAGTAAGAAAGAACCCAGATCACCTAGCAGACATCATATCAAGACCTCGCTAGTAATCACCGGTTCTGCCTGCGTTCAAAGGAAATAGGCCCTGTTCTCCTATTAATCCTTCGGCACTCGTTCTCACAAGACCAGACAAGGAGGCCCTGTAGGGCCCCTCGGCTACAACTGGTCCTTCGAGCCGGATCAGACAAGGAGGCCCGGTAGGGCCCTCGGTTACATCTGTGTTCTCATCAGAGCCGTCCACTCCATCCTTCTGTTTATCTGTGTTCTCATCAGAGCCGTCCACTCCATCCTTCTGTTTATCTGTGTTCTCATCAGAGCTGTCCACTCCATCCTTCTGTTTATCTGTGTTCTCATCAGAGCCGTCCACTCCATCCTTCTGTTTATCTGTGTTCTCATCAGAGCTGTCCACTCCATCCTTCTGTTTATCTGTGTTCTCATCAGAGCTGTCCACTCCATCCTTCTGTTTATCTGTGTTCTCATCAGAGCCGTCCACTCCATCCTTCTGTTTATCTGTGTTCTCATCAGAGCTGTCCACTCCATCCTTCTGTTTATCTGTGTTCTCATCAGAGCTGTCCACTCCATCCTTCTGTTTATCTGTGTTCTCATCAGAGCTGTCCACTCCATCCTTCTGTTTATCTGTGTTCTCATCAGAGCTGTCCACTCCATCCTTCTGTTTCTCTGGTCTGTGTTCTCATCAGAGCTGTCCACTCCATCCTTCTGTTCATCTGATCTGTGTTCTCATCAGAGCTGTCCACTCCATCCCTTCTCTGTTCTCATCAGAGCTGTCCACTCCATCCCTTCTCTGTTCTCATCAGAGCTGTCCACTCCATCCCTTCTCTGTTCTCATCAGAGCTGTCCACTCCATCCCTTCTCTGTTCTCATCAGAGCTGTCCACTCCATCCCTTCTCTGTTCTCATCAGAGCTGTCCACTCCATCCTTCTGTTTATCTGTGTTCTCATCAGAGCTGTCCACTCCATCCTTCTGTTTCTCTGATCTGTGTTCTCATCAGAGCCGTCCACTCCATCCTTCTGTTTCTCTGATCTGTGTTCTCATCAGAGCTGTCCACTCCATCCTTCTGTTTATCTGTGTTCTCATCAGAGCTGTCCACTCCATCCTTCTGTTTATCTGGTCTGTGTTCTCATCAGAGCCGTCCACTCCATCCTTCTGTTTCTCTGATCTGTGTTCTCATCAGAGCTGTCCACTCCATCCTTCTGTTTATCTGTGTTCTCATCAGAGCTGTCCACTCCATCCTTCTGTTTCTCTGATCTGTGTTCTCATCAGAGCCGTCCACTCCATCCTTCTGTTTCTCTGATCTGTGTTCTCATCAGAGCTGTCCACTCCATCCTTCTGTTTATCTGTGTTCTCATCAGAGCTGTCCACTCCATCCTTCTGTTTATCTGGTCTGTGTTCTCATCAGAGCTGTCCACTCCATCCTTCTGTTTATCTGGTCTGTGTTCTCATCAGAGCTGTCCACTCCATCCCTTCTCTGTTCTCATCAGAGCTGTCCACTCCATCCCTTCTCTGTTCTCATCAGAGCTGTCCACTCCATCCCTTCCTTCCCTGAAGCATATTATACAGTATCTCTCCCATTTGATTCCATCACTATACCAGCTGTCTTTAGGTCTCCTAATTGGTGCCTCATGCTCTGGTCTCTCTCTCTCTCTCTCTCTCTCTCTCTCTCTCTCTCTCTCTCTCTCTCTCTCTCTCTCTCTCTCTCTCTCTCTCTCACCAGGCGTGAGCTGAAAATGTTCCGAACCTTCCATTATTTCCCATTAATATGCTTATTGTCCAAACCGTTCCTGATCCTTTATTGTCTTGGCAGAGACTGTGTTTTGCCCCCTGTCCGTCTGTCTGTCTGTCCGTCCGTCCGTCTGTCTATGAACAGCTAATCGAAGTTATCATTTATTTTTATTTTTAATTTGGCACACGCGTGTGCACTGTGCAGTGACATGCTAGCGTGACATGTCAGCGTGACATCTTGATTCGCAGAGCCTATCCAATTAAGTAAACGACTGCATGAGCAGGGGCAGCTTGTGTTGTGGAAATGAGATGCTATATGCTAACCGCTAACCCCCCCGACAAATCTTTGGGTTTCTATATAGTGACTCATCGTAACACATGTCTCTCTCTCACTCCGCTGATTATGTCCACGTTGCGTAACATTCGACGTACACAACGTTGCACCAAAGGCATCGGAACATATGTCGACTCAGCTTGTATAAGTCACACAACAAAAAAACAAGAAATGACTCATTATATAAACTAGTGTATATCAGCTTGCATTCCATTCTCTTGCGATTTGTACCGTATAGTGGGGCTTTGTGTTTGCAGTGTCTAGTGCGGTGGGGAGGGGGAGAGGAGAGCTGGCGTAGTGTCCCATTGACATATGGGACCAGATTTGACTGAGAGCCTGCCATGGCGCAAAGTGAGTTAATGAGTTAATAGCACAGGAGGCAGACTCTTCACATACTAGAGCATGTCTGAAATAAGTGTCGGAGCTGAAATTGACATGTAAATATGAAATAAATGCTTAAACATGTAGCTATAGGTGTAATGTTAGAGACCACAGAAGACATGCAAATATGAAATAAATGCTTAAACATGTATAGCTAGGTGTAATGTTAGAGACCACAGAAGACATTTAAATATGAAATAAATGCTTAAACATGTAGCTATAGGTGTAATGTTAGAGTCCACAGAATACATATAAATATGAAATAAATGCTTAAACATGTATAGCTAGGTGTAATGTTAGAGACCACAGAAGACATGTAAATATGAAATAAATGCTTAAACATGTAGCTATAGGTGTAATGTTAGAGACCACAGAAGACATGTAAATATGAAATAAATGCTTAAACATGTAGCTATAGGTGTAATGTTAGAGACCACAGAAGACATGTAAATATGAAATAAATGCTTAAACATGTAGCTATAGGTGTAATGTTAGAGACCACAGAAGTGAACCTTTTTCAAGCCTGTTTTCTCAACTCGCTGTTTTCTCCAAAACGGGTGGGTCAAACTGACCTGGCCCTGCAGTCCTGAAGGTCACAGCTAGGACGTCATTTGGCTTGCTGGGAAGTAAATGTATTTAGTTACTTTCACCGCTGATACTTGCTATACCCTTCCCTACTTATAATCCCCTCAGCCCCAATCCTGACCCACTTCACGTCCAACCGCTAGCCTGGATCACACGCACGCACACACGCACACACACGCACAGACACACATGCACGCACAAACACACGCACACGCACACACACACACGCACACACACACACGCACACACACACACACACACACACACACACACACACACACACACACACACACACACACACACACACACACACACACACACACACACTTCTTTCTTGGCCCATTTCTCTGCACGTCCCTCTCCATCTGCTCTGGGTTGTGTTACTGTAGCAGCCCAACAATAACAGAACGGCTGCCATGATGTAGGTTTGCTACTGTATGTGTGATAACAGAACGGCTGCCATGATGTGTACTGTAGGTTTGCTACTGTGTATATATAGGACTGTACATACTGTACATACTTGCATGTGTACATACAACATGTACATACATGTACTGTATGGTAACAGTGCTGTTTCCAAAACAGTGGCTCTCTGCCCTTTTGTTTGTTTTATGGGTCGTGACTCGTGAGTATAAATGTAATGAAATAAAATAAAAATAAATAAATAAATGCAAAACTTTCAACAATTTAAACATACATTTATCATAAATACAAAAATAAATAAATAATAATAATAATAAAAAAGGTTTACGAATCTCAGATCTACCACCCTTTGGTGTGGTTTGGGCTTAATAATCAGTGATGTTTTGTGAAATACATTTTTCTTTCAGTTGTCTCTCCTCATCTGCTACTATTTGTAACACAGAGAGAAGTCTTGGGGGCTTCCCTCAGGAGCCAGTGCAGTGTTTTATATCATTGCGTTCACAGAGGTTGCAGACAGTGAGGTTGTGTTTTATATCAGTGCGTTCACAGAGGTTGCAGACAGTGAGGTTGTGTTTTATATCAATGCGTTCACAGAGGTTGCAGACAGTGAGGTTGTGTTTTATATCATTGCGTTCACAGAGGTTGCAGACAGTGAGGTTGTGTTTTATATCAATGCGTTCACAGAGGTTGCAGACAGTGAGGTTGTGTTTTATATCAATGCGTTCACAGAGGTTGCAGACAGTGAGGTTGTGTTTTATATCATTGCGTTCACAGAGGTTGCAGACAGTGAGGTTGTGTTTTATATCAATGCGTTCACAGAGGTTGCAGACAGTGAGGTTGTGTTTTATATCAGTGCGTTCACAGAGGTTGCAGTGATAGGTTGTGTTTTATATCATTGCGTTCACAGAGGTTGCAGACAGTGAGGTTGTGGAATGAGATGCTAAGTGCCAGATTTAACAGATTCACCTGCAGTGGAAAGTTCTGGAAAGGGGGTGAGAGAACACAAGTGGCCTCAATACCTGGGGTCAAAAATGTGTTTTGCTTGGCAGTTAAAAAGATTAACAAAAGGGAAAGCATCTGTGTCATTTTATATTTTAGCTATATATTATATACATAATATATATAATATATTTCAGATAGATAGATTTGTCATTTTTACAACTGTGAACAGCAGAAAAACGAAATTTCGATGTGCTGAGTGCACGAGCCGCAGCAACATGAGATAGGCCAGTGTATAGGAAACCAAGGACATGGGGAGAAAGACAGACAGACAGACAGACAGATGGTGGAGAGGGAAGATCGAGCCAAGTTCTACTGAATCCAGACTCTGGAATCAATTAGGTGAACTGAAGACAGGTGGTAGAGATATGAGTCAAATGAAGGAAAGCTTGGGTCTCTAAGAACAAATGGACAGAGTAGATGAAAACAAAGATGAGAGAAACAGAGAAGAGGCTTGCAAAATCCTATGAAGACTATATGGGCTCTATTTCTCTTAAACTTATTTGCCTTTTTGTTGAATAGTTAAAATAGCCAATCTACAAGCTCACAGCTATATATACAAAATAGTAAGAAAAACAAAACTGCAAAGAAGTTTAGGGATAAGGGGGTTTAGGGATTAGCATAGACGAAAATAGAGCCCTTTTGTGTGGCCAGCATATAATAATATGTCATAGTGTCCTCGTGTCTTTGTTTCATTATAATATAACAATATGTCACATAGTGTCCTCGTGTCTTTGTTTCATTATAATATAACAATATGTCACATAGTGTCCTCATGTCTTTGTTTCATTATAATATAACAATATGTCACATAGTGTCCTCATGTCTTTGTTTCATTATAATATAACAATATGTCACATAGTGTCCTCATGTCTTTGTTTCATTATAATATAACAATATGTCACATAGTGTCCTCATGTCTTTGTTTCATTATAATATAACAATATGTCACATAGTGTCCTCATGTCTTTGTTTCATTATAATATAACAATATGTCACATAGTGTCCTCATGTCTTTGTTTCATGTAGTGAATTCCTCTCAGGGTACAGTAGAATATGGTGTATAAGTGCTCTGTAGCAGCACGGTGTGGACTTTGGCTAATGGACGCTTATATTTGCAGCGAGGCTAACAGTCACAGTGTCATGGCAACGGGCCTGCTCTCAAGGATTAGCACGAGACGAGAGACTGAGAGGGGAAAATATAACCCGGCGGCCATACCTCCGTTCTGCCGTTTGGCAGTAAGAAGTCAAACAAAATGAATCTGTATTCATGACTTTAAGGCTAAAGAATTTTGAACCTGCCGTCGCAGTCAATCTCTTAAACCATTTCGCGCGGGAACCCCTATTGGTGTTAGCATTATGTTATGCTTTAAGCTATTGAAAAATAGCAGATCTACAAGCTCGTAGCGCGCCACCGAGTGGCGTGCTACGAGCTTGTATAGGTCTGCTATTTTTGAAAAATCTGATCTCAGGTCAGAATGGGTTAAAATGGATCTGACGAACAGAGCTGGTGGGTTTGTTGCGTTGTACCGGGGACTCTCTTCAAACAGTTCACACGCTAATGTGACTGAACCTCCTCTCATTATTTAAACAAACAAACATGAGACATTCTGGACTTCACCCCCTTTTTGCAACCAGATCTCATTTTAATGATGTTTGTCTGGGAGACAAGAAACACTTTCCTGATGGGGGTTTTTATGTGGGTAATAATGATGTGTTTTTAGATATTTTAGTATTTCAAAGTGTCCATGATGTTCCATGGACACTGGGCTCACTTATACTTCCTATGTTTCGTTTAGTGGATATACTAGCACTTCATTTCTTCAGAGTAAAAGCGTCCATGTCCTTCCGGCACCCCAGAGCTTCTATTTTGAAGCTCTGGGGTACATAGCAGATCCCCTCTCACCCAAACCACAGACTATTTGCCCTTCTTCCATCCGGGAGGCGCTACAGATCTATTGGTTCCCGCACCAGTAGGCTCAGGAACAGCTTCTTTCCTGTTGCTGTCTCCCTGCTGAACTCTGCCCCTCTTCAATGACACTGAACTCTCATGCTCACACCATATACATACACTAGCATGTTATGGCTTATGGCTTGTGTGGGTGTGTATATACATGCATACTCCTCATTTCTATTTATACTTCATTATCTATTTTTCTATTTATTTACTATTTATTATATATTACTGTATATACTGTACATTCTGTACATTCAACTACTAGTATATTTATTCCATTACTGCATTACTGTATTGCACTCTGGTTGGACGCCACCATTCATTTCATTGTCAAAGTATTTGTATACTATGTGCAGTGACAATAAATTGAATCTAATCTAATCTAAAGATGTACAAGCTCGCTCGCAGCGCGGCACCAATATATATCCATTTAGGAATAGCCAACGCAAAACTATAAACTGATACAGATGCTTTTCAATAGCTAAATTATAACCACCAAAAGGGGTTCCCACTCAAAATGGGTTAAAGCTGTGATACATAACGTTGTGTCGGTGAATAAAATATTAGGTAAGATCACGCTAGTGGTTGAGAAGAGGTGTTATATGAAACTCAAATGGAAATAACTCCTCTTTCCCCAAACACACACACGCTCTCTCCGTTATGGTTCAGGTACAGCAAAAGGTTAGCCAGGCGGTCGGTTGGTGGTCATTTTATTTTCCGGGAGTCCTTTTTGTGTTTCAGGGCCAGTTCAGTTCCACTGCTGCGTTACTTTCTGCACATTTCATTTGGTACCAGATGGTCCTTTTCCTGCCGTGGCTTTGACCTCTCTGCAGTAGACCTTGTTGTCGTCTGTTTCCACAGCTCCTTGACAAACAGGTTCACAGCAGGACAGATGGTTCAGACATGGTCAGACCCTGGTCAAGGCCAAGGTTCACAGCAGGTTCAGATGGTTCAGACATGGGGCCGATTCATACTCCTATTTTACCGCTGTTTCGGTGCTGTAGTGCCGAAATGATTTCGGCTCGTCAGGAATTTTCAGTAGCACCGAAGAGACGACTTTAGGACGGTACCCCCCCCCCCCTCTCTCTAAAATAGGAGTATGAATCGGCCCCAGACCCTGAGTCATCTGGACTCGTAGAGGAATCAGAGGTGGATAAAATAAGTACTACATTGTTTGAAGTCGAGCCGTGTTGATTTCGATTCAATGACAAAATTGTGCCAATTTCAATGACAAAATGACAAAATAGTCGACTACCTTTTTTCACTGACGAAAACCAAATGGAAAACTAAATTAAAACTAAGCTACGATGACTAAAACTAAGACTATACATATATTGACAATTTCGTCAACAAATAAAAATTAATAAAATGTTAGGAAGGTACTATAGTGGACAAGTATAGATCCAGCATAAGTGATTTTTACACTTGTTTGCATCATGCTGAAAGCATCTCAGATTTTACGGGGCCAGTTTCGAATTGCAGCCGTCCGTATAGGTGCCCTTTGAGAGCAGGTTTTGAAGGAGTCAAGGGATTCACATGTCTTAATGACTGTTGGTTGGTAGGGCGTTCCACATTTTGGTGGCATAGGAGCGAAAATAATTTAGTCCCTTGTTTGTGCCGAATCTGGGTTGCACATGGTTTGTTGCACTTCGCCTCTGGTGTTGTGGTGGGTGTGACTTCGTTAACATTAAGGAAGTATTTAGACAGGTACAGTAATATGGGTATCTATCATTTCATAGATTTGAAGCTGTTTGTGCAAGAACATTATTTGCAGAGTTGATCCGGGGATGAGACGCCCCACTGTGTGGACAGTAGTCAGCGAGGACTGATTGATGAGGACTTGGCATCTAATAACTGTGTGTCTTCTTGGCATCAGTGTGTGTGTGTGTGTGTGTGTGTGTGTGTGTGTGTGTGTGTGTGTGTGTGTGTGTGTGTGTGTGTGTGTGTGCGTGTGCGTGTGGCGATGACAATAAGCATCCTGGAGAAGGATCTGTTCAGTAAACACTAGATCAAACAGTCTAGTGACTACAGTATAGACTGTTTGCTCTGCTGCCCCGCTAGCCAAAACTCACACCGTGTGAGGTCTGTGAGGTCTGTGAGGTCTGTGAGGTCTGTGAGGTCTGTGAGATCTGTGAGGTCTGTGAGGTCTGTGAGGTCTGTGAGGTCTGTGAGGTCTGTGAGATCTGTGAGGTCTGACAGAACGCACGCAACTCTGCAAGACATGAGAGAGGCTGTGGCGTGTCGTCATCTTTAACACATTTTGACCTGAGATCAGATTCTAAAAACATGTCTTCTACATCCTGACAGTTTTCTGAAAAAGCTATGTTTCTATGTCAGTCGTTCTTCGATTTTTCAAAAATAGCAGACCTACCTATTCCTTTTTCTCGCACTGTGAGGCAGAATTCATTTTTAGGTTCAGCAGAGCTCTCACAGAGTATTTATAACTGCTATAAGTATTTATAAGTGTTTTAGTTTTTTTGTAGTAATAGAAAATAGAATTCCACTCAAGGTTGTGCTATTTAGTGTGAATGTAGCACATGGGTAATATAAGACATTCTGGGCGGGAACCCCCTTTTGGTGTTTTAAGCATTATTTATGTCATACTTGAGCTATTGAAAAATAGCAGATCTACAAGCTCATAGCGCGGCACCGAGTGCCGCGCTATGAGCTTGTAGGTCTGCTATTTCTGAAAAATCGTGAAAATGTGGCACAAATTTGGAATATATTCTTTCAGAGCGAACGTTTTTAACTCAAATCTTTGCTTCTGGGGAGGTCCCTGGAACAAATTATTTTCAGCTGAGGGTCGAAGGCTAAATACATATCATGTTTGGGGTCCTTGACATGAAATATTTTGAAAAC
Organism: Protomyctophum bolini; assembly: GCF_963924005.1. Classification (NCBI taxonomy): domain Eukaryota; kingdom Metazoa; phylum Chordata; class Actinopteri; order Myctophiformes; family Myctophidae; genus Protomyctophum; species Protomyctophum bolini. The sequence goes on along the minus strand of NC_137863.1, from coordinate 3,359,192 downwards.
CACTGACATAGAAACATAGGTTTTTCAATAAAACTGTCAGGATATAGAGTAGAAGACATTTGTCCTCAGTTCTAAATGGGATAAGGCGTTGGAGCAGGCCTCGGGCCCGTGTGTACGTTACGGTACCAGCTCCCTCTCGTGTATTCTGGCCTTAAAAAGACTAAAAAAAACTCCCTGCCTTGTTTCTGTAAAACCTGCACCTGTTATAGAACGTTACTCTGTGCACGGGACTTTGTGCATGAAAATGACCTTTGCAGTCAGACCAAGCTGCTGTCTTTAGTTTTCTTTATTAAGTGAAGTATATTAAAATGTCTGTTTAGCTTTCATCACTGAGTGCGACGTCTGGGAATCCACTTGGCTCGGAAATCAAATTCTCTCTCTCTCCGTGTGTGTGTGTGTGTGTGTGTGTGTGTGTGTGTGTGTGTGTGTGTGTGTGTGTGCGTGCGCGCGTGTGTGTGCGTGTGCCCACGTGTTTTTGATGCATGTCATTCATCAGCTTTATTGTCTGATGACATCATAAACATGACCTCTTTAAGCATAATTCACGACGCTGTCGTGCGCCAAAAGAAACAGAAGATCTGCAAGCTCACGGCGCGCCACATCCGCAAAGTGCTGAGGGCTTGTAGCTCTGCTATTTTCGTCGTCCGGCGTACGACGAAGCCGTATACCTTCAGTTCTCTCTTGTTCTTCAATATAACTGCGACTGACTTTATAGCTATTGAAAAATAGCAGATCTACAAGCTCATAGCGCGGCACCGAGTGCCGTGCTATGAGCTTGTAGGTCTGCTATTTTTGTGGCACAAGTTTTGGAATATATTCTTTCAGAGCGAACGTTTTTAACTCAAAAGACCGAGAACTGGACGAGCTAATAATAGACTCGTACAACTCGGAGTGTATTGCTGCACTTCAACAACACGGTGTATGAAGTCAGTGTGCTGATTATTCTCTGGCCTTATTATCATAACAGTCGTGAACGCCGTTGACATTATATCCAATTTATTTTAAAATGCCAGACGTCAGGTTTGTTGTTATCCCATTCTGAACGGGAACCCCTTTTGGTGTTAGCATTACGTTATGCTTTAGCTATTGAAAAATAGCAGATCTACAAGCTCGTATCGCGCCACCGAGTGGCGCGATACGAGCTTGTAGGTCTGCTATTTTTTGAAAAATCGAAGAACGACTGACATTTTTTTCGAATCTGATCCCAGGTCAGAATGGGTTAATCAGACCAGTGTGTGTCCAGTGGAAACCTCGTATGAATCTGATCTCAGGTCAGAATGGGTTAATGTGGGTCGAGTGGAACGGCTGATCTGCATGATTTTAATTGATCTTTCCTATATATAGTCATCAACTCTGTCTGTCTGTCTGTCTGTCTGTCAGAACTGCTATTTTTGAAAAGTCATGGAAATGTGTGCAAATCTTGATTGAATAATAATAATATATATTCATTCACAGCGAACGTTTTTAAACTCAAATCTTTGCTTCTGGGAACAAGATATTTTCAGATAATTCTGGTAGTCCTTGACATGAAAAAAAGTTGGTCCTTGACATGACAAAGTTTGAGCACCATATATAAGAAAACTGTCAGGATTTAGAATCAACCTCAGGTGGTCTAAATAAGGCGGTTAAAGTCTGTGTGTGTGTGTGTGTGTGTGTGTGTGTGTGTGTGTGTGTGTGCGTGTGTGTGTGTGTGTGTGTGTGTGTGTCCGTGTGTCCATGTGCGTGTGCGTGTGTGTGTGTGTGTGTGTGTCCGTGTGTCCATGTGCGTGTGCGTGTGTGTGTGTCCGTGTGTCCGTGTGTCCATGTGCGTGTGTGTGTGTGTGTGTGTGTGTGTCCGTGTGTCCATGTGCGTGTGCGTGTGTGTGTGTGTGTAGTACGTCATGTTCGTCCACACCATGCTCCAGATTGACTTTGAACCACTTTTTTCCAGCCTCCTTCACAGCTGGATTTCTGCCCCCAAAAAACTCCCAATAACCTAATAATAATAAGAAGAAGGTCCTCTTCTCTCTGACGACACCACCATGGTCCCACGTCAGTCCCTGGTTGGTTCCACATGTCCTTCTGTGACACAAAAAGCCCCGAGAACATGAAGACAGACGTAATGCTGTCGTCGTCGTCACTCAGAACTATAAGTATGTCTGAGACTGCTTTTGAAACATTGTAATAATAATAATAATCCCATTACGTTTCCCCCGTTTGACAGCAACGTTGCGTTATTGATGACGTATTGATTTAGACCCTCAGGACTCGGTGAACTATTGCTTATTGACTGCATGGGGTCGGTTCTGTTCTGTACCTGGTCCACAGTTCTTGGTTTTTTCTACCCTACACTGAAGCTCGTCGGTGAAAATAGCCGATCTACGAGCTCGCAACTTGTCGTGGTGACGTCTGAGCTTGCTTATTTTAACTGCATATTCTCCCTCCAGAATAGTGAAGGACGCTATAGGCATAAGGAGGTACTGTAAAGGCCCATTCATACTCCAGTTTTATATACTGTATATGTGATTAGGTGACCACCCAAACGGTGGTTAGTAAATAATAATGAATTGCATTTTCATAGCGCTTTTCCAAGTGCTCAAAGCGCTTTACAACGGTTCATTAATTCATACGTTGGGAGGTGAAGAGGCGAACAGTCGACGCCAGCGTCCTCACTTCCCACATTCACACACCGACGGTGGCGAGCTCACACCGACCGACTCATTGGAGGCAATGTAGGGTTCAGTGTCTTCTTGCCCAAGGACACTTCCATGTGTGGACAGGAGGAGGAGGAGCCGGGATTCTAACCGCCGACTCAGGGATCATTGGACGACATGATCATTCTACCTCCTGAGCCACAGCCGCCCCCAGAGGGATGTGTTTGGGTGAGCGGTGAATGGATTACCACCGCGGTGGTAAGCGAACCGCTACGGGTTCAAGTGCGTAACGCTCCTCTGTTCTGTTCCCTCTCTGAACTTCACACTCCCAGAAGCATCTGCTGTGATTATGACTCTGCAGACACAATCAATCACTGTGTCGGTCTCTAACCCATTCTGACCTGAGATCACGGAGATTCAGAAAAAGCTATGTTTCTAGGTCAGTCGTTCTTCGATTTTTCCAAAAATAGCAGACCTACAAGCTCATAGCGCGCCACTCGGTGGCGCGCTACGAGCTTGTAGGTCTGCTATTTTTCAATAGCTAAAGCAGGACATAATGCTAACACCGTCCAAAAGGGTTTCCCGCCCTAAATGGGCTAAGGTCAGGCGTTGGCGGCAGACGGAAGCCCTTCCACAAATAGACCTCCTTGTTCCTCAACAAAAGGGCCTTTTGTTACAGAATAATAACAGTCAGGACTTTCCAGGCTGGATTGTACAGTATAATAACTATACTGTCCAGGCTGGATTGCAAACACGAAAACTATTGTTAAAAACACCTACGTTCTCTTTCCATGCAGTAACATAACAGCCACACAGGCAGCAGCACACTGACTGGAAGGAAGAGTTTGGCGAGGAAATATAAAGGTTTGAGATGAGGGTGGAATAAAGCACAACAACAGGCCGTAGATCGCGGTGATTTTAGACCACTTGTTCTCAAACGTTTTTTTTGTGTACAAAGGACCCAAAAGAAAACGCATTTGGCATTTGGAAAAGTATTTTGCCTGCAGGGACCTGACGTCATGCTTCCTTCTATGCATGAGGAGTCGCATGACAAGCCGCTTCTTTTCACCTGACAGGGGTGGGAGTTTCCCCCGGGCCGGACGCTGGCCAGAGGCAGTTTATAGAGACCAGGATTACTGGTCTCTAAACCTATACCCTAGGGGACATTTCTTGTTTCTTGTTATTCATGTCCGTCACTGTATCGCATTACTGCTATTATTTCTTTTATGTTTTATGCCTTGCTTTTCTTTTCTTTTCTTTCTCAATTGCTCTGTAAAGCACTTTGAGCTGCATTTCATGTCATGAAAGGTGCTGTACAAATGAAGTTTTATTATTATTATTATTATTTCTTAGGCTGTGGAATGAGTTGCGTTAATACCGTGAGAGAGTTATCTAATAGTCCAATAAACAGGCTGTACACATACTGTAAGTCATGGAATCACAAGATCTGGCATATTTTAATCATTGCCTGCGGGATACTTATGATCCCAAATTGAATGGTCATGTGATATGCATATGAACAGCAAAGACATAGAGATGAAAGCACATACGAGCTGTTACATTACATCACGAATCAGATTCGATCATATCAGTCCGTTGGGCGAATAGCAGGACAGAAGAGTCGTCTGTCCTGCATGGATAATTCTGACGCGTCTCTCCTTTTTCAGACACTATATACTAGGAATCCTTCTGTCCCTCTGTGACCTTGCTTGAGCACAGCTAGGGTGCGTGCACACCCTTATGAGTAATGGTGACTGCTTAAAGGTCTACTTTATCCCAACAAATGCAGCCAACAGTCTCTTTTCCAGTGTTATTATTATATTGGGATTATATATTGGGTCCTTGTGTGAATCCTGTCCTGGGACTGAGGTAGTACCGTACGGTATGTGGTTTCACTCAGGCCACACAGCTGCTATCAATGACAGATGAGATTAAGCAGTCACTAAGGACACGCATGCATGCACGCACGCACGCACACACACACACACACACACACACACACACACACACACACACACACACACACACACACACACACACCCACACAGAGGCACGCTGCAAACAAATGACAAACTATCTCATGCCGTTCAACCCTCAAGCAGGATGTTTGCAATCTTTCGTGATTCGCCACAATGTACACAAGCTGCAGGAAAACACAGGATACTATACTGTACATAGAACATGCCCATGTCAGCTTTACTAAGGGAAGATATACTGTACTGAGTCATTTTACATTTTAGCGTTGGCTCTTCAAAAATAGCAGATGTACAAGTCTCACAGACACAGACAGTGCATCACTTTGTGCAGCGCAGTGAGCTTAGTTTGTACATCTGCTATTTTAACATTTTTGAAATCTTTTAGAAGGACATTTTAACGGGTTAAAGAATATACCTCTATGGGGCGTTATTGAAATGTTGGCTCATATCCCAACATAAACACTAACAATTGTGTCACATGTCAAACTAGGGGGTTTTCATGATTCTGAATCCTTTCCAAGCATTAGTTTTGCATGAAAAACACAGCCTACATACAGTACTGTACACAGTTACAGCACTGCTTTAAAGGGACCACTATAGAGGCCCCAAACCCTCTGGGATTTGCCTCAAGTGGCGAGAGAACGTCTGTTGCTCTAGTCTACTGTTTGTACTGTTCATGGGAAGATGTTGATAAGGGGGGCGGGGGGGTTGCGCACGACCTTTGACACCATCATGTTTCTGGTTAGACACATTTATCTATCTATCTTATCTATATATAAATCAGTGGCATGTGCTGCAAATTGATAATTTTTTCATTGCAGCTCAAAAGACTTCAGAACACACAGGGAAAACCCCCAGACCACAGAAAATCCATTGACGGTTCAAAGTTGAGGCCATAGACAAACACCTCAAAAAGAAAAACAAAACGTATTCAAAATCTATGAAAAATGAATGTCATGAAGCCTCTAATTAGCTCAGTGGTAAATAAACTTTGGTCCCAGGAGAACCGTGGGGTTCAGATCCAAGGTTAGAATAGTAAAAAGTTAAACATAGCGTAGCGTTAGCGTCATCGCATGCAGTGGAAAACCCCTTTGGACCCGAGTTCTGTTTTCCCTCTGGAGGACTCAGGAGGAGCTTATCAAGGCCGTGGAGCGCAAAGAATGATCAACATGTAAACTGTCCCCCCTCCCTCCTGCTGCTTTCTGAAATACGTTATGTTTCTACGTCAGAGGTGCTCAATATTTCATGTCAAGGACCCCATAAATTAATTGACCTCCGCCCCCCATTTTAAAATAAGTTGTTCCAGGGACCCCCCCCCCCCCATCCCCAGATATTAGACTTTTTGAGGCTGAGGCTACAGAGCCACTCTGCTACATAATACACACTACTACTGGGATTGTTTTCATCATGTGTGGAACCATGATGTGCCAAAAGTCAGTGCAACTTACGTTGGCTGCATTTCTCCACGTTGTGCCGTGTGTGTGTGTGTGTGTGTGTGTGTGTGTGTGTGTGTGTGTGTGTGTGTGTGTCTTTGCCTACACTACTCCTCGTGCCCACAGAATGCTGGGTCACATGACATGCTTGTTGTATCCTGACTGAGGACATCATTAATTATGCCTTGATTTTGTGGAAGTAACTTTGCTGCACCTGAACTATTTATGTCCTTGTTGTATGCAATGCCCTTTGTTGAATATTGAATATTGTTAATTTTGTGTGTGTCTGTGTCTTTGTCTGTGTGTGTGCGTGCGCGCCTAGTACCAGCGTGCTAAATGGACTGAGTAGTGACTTTTTCCCTGTGCCGTGTGTGTGTGTGTGTGTGTGTCTGTGTCTTTGTCTGTGTGTCTGTGTCTTTGTCTGTGTGTGTGTGTCTGTGTCTTTGTCTTTGTGTCTGTGTCTTTGTCTGTGTGTGTGTGTGTCTGTGTCTTTGTCTGTGTGTCTGTGTCTTTGTCTTTGTGTGTGTGTGTGTGTGTGTGTGTGTGTGTGTGCGTGCGTGCGTGTGTGTGTGTGTGTGTGTGTGTGCACGCCCAGTAACTGCGTGCTAAATGGACTGCGTTGTGACCGTTTCCCTGCACCGTGTGTCTCTCTCTCTCTCCAGCGGGGCGTTCTCTGAGGTGGTCCTGGCAGAGGAGAAGTTATATTATATCTCTGTGTGTCTCTCTCTCTCTCCAGCGGGGCGTTCAGCGAGGTGGTCCTGGCCGAGGAGAAGTTATATTATATCTCTGTGTGTCTCTCTCTCCAGCGGGGCGTTCAGTGAGGTGGTCCTGGCAGAGGAGAAGTTATATTATATCTCTGTGTGTCTCTCTCTCCAGCGGGGCGTTCTCTGAGGTGGTCCTGGCCGAGGAGAAGTTATATTATATCTCTGTGTGTCTCTCTCTCCAGCGGGGCGTTCTCTGAGGTGGTCCTGGCCGAGGAGAAGTTATATTATATCTCTGTGTGTCTCTCTCTCCAGCGGGGCGTTCAGCGAGGTGGTCCTGGCAGAGGAGAAGTTATATTATATCTCTGTGTGTCTCTCTCTCTCTCCAGCGGGGCGTTCTCTGAGGTGGTCCTGGCAGAGGAGAAGTTATATTATATCCCTGTGTGTCTCTCTCTCCAGCGGGGCGTTCAGTGAGGTGGTCCTGGCAGAGGAGAAGAGGACCCAGAAGCTGGTGGCCATCAAGTGCATCCCCAAGAAGGCCCTGGAGGGCAAGGAGACCAGCATCGAGAACGAGATCGCCGTCCTGCACAAGTGAGTGTGAACCAACGCCAGCAGTGTGTCGTTGGCCCGTTAACCCAGCAGTGTGTCGTTGGCCCGTTAACCCAGCAGTGTGTCGTTGGCCCGTTAACCCAGCAGTGTGTCGTTGGCCCGTTAACCCAGCAGTGTGTCGTTGGCCCGTTAACCCAGCAGTGTGTCGTTGGCCCGTTAACCCAGCAGTGTGTCGTTGGCCCGTTAACCCAGCAGTGTGTCGTTGGCCCGTTAACCCAGCAGTGTGTCGTTGGCCCGTTAACCCAGCAGTGTGTCGTTGGCCCGTTAACCCAGCAGTGTGTCGCTGGCCCGTTAACCCAGCAGTGTGTCGTTGGCCCGTTAACCCAGCAGTGTGTCGTTGGCCCGTTAACCCAGCAGTGTGTCGTTGGTCCGTTAACCCAGCAGTGTGTCGTTGGCCCGTTAACCCAGCAGTGTGTCGTTGGCCCGTTAACCCAGCAGTGTGTCGTTGGCCCGTTAACCCAGCAGTGTGTCGTTGGCCCGTTAACCCAGCAGTGTGTCGTTGGCCCGTTAACCCAGCAGTGTGTCGTTGGCCCGTTAACCCAGCAGTGTGTCGTTGGCCCGTTAACCCAGCAGTGTGTCGTTGGCCCGTTAACCCAGCAGTGTGTCGTTGACCCGTTAACCCATTCAGGCCTCACGTCGAAATAAAAAGAGTGTGTGCCGCATTTTCACGATTTTTCAAAAATAGTAGACCTACAAGAGTGGCGCGCTACGAGCCACCGGTTATTTGTTTGTGTAAAGCACAAACAAATTAAAAAAATAACAAAACAAGCATTACGCTTTTATGTGAAAAAGTAAGCTGTCGCTGCCTGCGCTTTGCCGTCTGCCCAAAATATGGCACAGATTTTACCGTGTATGTAATGTATGTTACGCCTAACATAATCTGTCGATACATTAACACTTCAGTTGTTACAATCTGGAGAATTACCATTTTAATACATCTTACATTTCTTAATTTATAAGTCTTGCTTGAAACGAAAGCCACCGCCAGACCGAAGTTGGCGGCGTGGCGAAGTGATCTTTATCACCAGGACTCTCTCCACTTCAGCCTCCCCAGTCGGTGCTTCTCTGGTGGGGACGGATACAGTAGATACTGGGGAATGATTGTACCGTAGATGATGTGTGGCAATTACACAGAAGGCAAAGCATCGACACTCCAACATGGTACCTCTCTTAACAAGTGGAGTGAATTGCAGGGCTACGGTGGCGGAGATGAATAAACTACATTGGGGGCCCTATAAGCTATTTATAGTGCTCTTGTTGCCTGGGTTACGGGAGCCGGCGTTGTACAGCCGTCCCTCCTAAGGTGTGGAAGGTGGAATGAGTTCGGGGGCACGCAGGAGGAGACGCTCAGAGTTTGTTCTAAAATGGGATGAACTGAACTATACCTACCTCTTCTAACCAGACAATGTCTTACTTAACCAGGATAAGCACGGTGACCAAATGTATAGTCGAACATTTGAACATAGCTTATATTATATGAATATCATGAAATTTGGATACCACACGCGTGACATCATCATCAAACCTGGACGTTATGCAGGAAGGCCTAATGAGTGGCAAAAAACTACTTTCTGGCCTCGACAGCCCCGTACGTCCACACAGAAAAGTCCTGTCTGATTGCATTAAACAACATTATAAACTCACTTGCATGTTGCTTTGCCACTCGATGTGCCATTCACTTTTTAATATATATTTTTTATCCCACGATTTTGTAACCCATTTTTCACCCCTGTGTCAATCATCTACTGTGATCCTGGGCTCTACACACCCTCCATCAACCTAGTCCCCATATATGGGGGACAAGGGGAGAGCTCATGCTTCCTTCTATGCATGAGGAGTCCAAGCTGCTTCTTTTTGCACCTGACAGGGGAGAGTTTCCCCGGCCGGACGTATAGCGCATGGAAGGAACACGTTATTCCAACCAGTTCCTTTCCCCTCCATCAGGCGCCCCGGCTGGCCAGCAGGAGGTGGTAGTTTAGAGACCAGGATTTTACTGCATGTTTTCTGACAACGTTGTCACACAAAAACACCAAACGCACGAGAACCAAAGCAGATGTAGCTGTACTGTATACTGCAGCTGTGCTCCTGTTTGGCACTTAAAAAATGAAGTGCGCTAACACGGTATATTAATAGTGTTGGTTATAGCAGGTATAAATATAGTCAAAGTGTACTTAACCCATTCTGTACGGGAACCCGTTTTGGTGTTGGCATTATGTTATGCTTATGTTATTATAAGGCATTATGTTATGCTTAAAAATAGCAGATCTACAAGCTCATAGGAGCTTGTAGGTCTGCTATTTTTGAAAAATCGACAGAACGACTGACATTTTTTAAATCTGATCTCAGGTCAGAATGGGTTCATCAGACCAGTGTGTGTCCAGTGGAAACCTCGTATGAATCTGATCTCAGGTCAGAATGGGATAAACATGCTATCCCCAGTAGTGTGGGTAAAAATGGAGGTAACATGCTCGCCTGCATGTCATCGTTACCCTGCTGTAGCAGTGTTGATTTTGACAACATTTCTTTAGTCTCTTGAATTGTTTTCATTTCGTTTTTAGTCACATTTTAGCCACCTGGATTGTCTTAGTGTTATAGTCTAGTTTTAGTCGACTACATCTACAGTTGATTCAGTCGACTAAAATGCATTTTGGCTGGGCCTTGATGACGTCGTAATGACTGATTTTACACTTGCTGTTGTGAGCTTGTAGATCTGCTATTTTCAGCATGTCAACCAAGTGTAAAAATGACTTATACGGGACAGGATCTCTTGTCCACTAGTCCCTTCCTATAACATTTTAGTCTAGTTTTTTGTTTGTTCACGAAATTGTCAATATATATTTAGTCTTAGTTTTAGTCATCGTAGCTTAGTTTTAATGTAGTTTCCATGTAGTAGTAGTAGTAGACGGCTGTAGTAGACGGATATCTTGTTAATTTAAGGAGCAGGATTCTCAGGTATCATTGATACCTGATACCGTATCAATGATCATTTACCTGGGACTCCCTGGACTCCCTGAGTCCCTGGACTCCCTGGACTCCAGGACCACATAGAGGGTCAGGATGACTGGCACGCATGTAAAACCATGTAAAACATGCCTGGGGACCGCCCCCCCTGGGTCTGAGGGCCACATATTCAGTGTCAGGCTGACTGGCACGCATATAAACCCATGTAAAACATGCCTGGGGACCGCCCCCCCTGGGTCTGAGGGCCACATATTCAGTGCCAGGCTGACTGGCACACATGTAAAACATGCTTGGGGACCCCTCCCCTCAGTCTGAGGGCCACATATACAGTGCCAGGCTGACTGGCACACATGTAAAACATGCCTGGGGACCGGCCCCTTGAGTCCCACATATTCAGTGTCATACAGTGTCAAAACATGTCAGCAATGTTGGCGTGGGGACTCAGGTGACTCATGTGCCCGTCGTCATGTGCCCTGCATGTCTTATCAGAGGACCATGTGCTTATCAACTTACACACGGCATCAGGCACAATATGGCCTTCAGCCAACAGGGCTCTGCATGCACCAATGAAATGATAAGTAGATAAAAATAAGGGGGACGACACAATCACAAATTTAAATAGATGGAACAGAGTCCGAAGTTCATGTGCAAATTCATCATCACCATGGGGGAATATATTATATATTATATACTGTTGTACTTGCCCATATGCTATTGCATATTATATACTTTATCCTGTTGACATGAGAACCGTGGCTGAAGTACATTTACTTACCAACTACTGTACTTTTACAATTCTGAGGTACTTTTTTTTTAAATAATGAAACTACATTTTACTCCAATACAATAATTTTAAACCCTCAGTTACAATTGCAAAACATACAGCACAGTAACCACTTAAAAGCCCTATTTTATACTTCAAGCTATCTCACAGATTGTGAGCTTGTAGATCTGCTAATATCGTTTCATTTTTGAAACATTCAACTACTTTTTATTTTGGTACTGTGAGTATATTTTGATTCCAAAACGTTTGTACTTTTGTACATTTCAAATTGAGGCATTTTCTTGTAACAGAGCGACAGCAAAAAGTTGTGCACTGTTTTTATGTCTCTAATGTGTTTTAATCTGACCACAAAAGGCGTGAGGCTTCGAGCTACTTGCTCTTTAAGTCTTGTCATGTCTGTGGTGTGGGAGTGGAACTATTTCCACAGTCCATTTCCTGCTGGGTAAGGCATTTCCTGCTTTGTTGTCCCTATTGTTATTGTGATAAACTACCCAGGAGGAACTTTAGACTCTGATACTCTGGACCAGGGGTGCCCACACTTTTTAGACTTGAGAGCTACTTTCAAAATGAACAGCTCAACAAGATCTACTCACTGAAAACATTATAATACCATTGCTGATAAAATGGCTTTGGAATAGCATTATATTTAAGACAAAAGCACTTGGAATGGGAAAGGGGAGAAATGGAATAGGTAGAGTTTATTTTGCATTTCATTTGTAATATATAGGCCTACCGACATTTGTGCTCTAGAAAACAAATTATTGCATTATGGGTTTGAGCTGACAGGCACTTTTTTACGTCAGTCAATGAATCAAGTCAACTTAATTCAAGTGGCAGATGCCAAAAAAGAATGATATTTAAATGTAATATTCTTTAGGGCATGCCATGTGATCTACCTGCACAGTCAGATCTACTGGTAGATCACGATCTA
>NC_137863.1:3220820-3346964 GCF_963924005.1 Protomyctophum bolini | reverse complement strand
GTTCTCCTTCACGTCCGACGTCTTCTTTTTCCAGTCGTGGCATTCCTCACCCAGCGGCATCTTCTGTCTGCGGCGGCGGTCTGGAACAATACTGTGAGAGGAGAGAAGAGAGGAGAGGAGAGGAGAGGAGAGGCAGGTCATTAGCACCGCCACGTTAAAAGGATCCCACTTGACAACCCTTTGGCAGAAGAAGAGGTGAGACGATGACGACGATAAGATCTCTTTACAGTCTAGGAACGTTAACACGTTCCCCGCCGGCATTACTTCATTAACCCCGATTAAGACCTGAGACCAGATTCTACGAAATAATGTCTCCTAAAATCCTAAACTAGTGACATCATCGATGGGGAATCCAAGCTAACAGAAACCGCAACTGTACCATTGTGGTACTGCAGCTAAAACTACTTCAAAGTCCAGATAGAAATGACAAGGCCTGGTTATATCAGAGTGGTGATTGAGGCTCAAACCATTAAGGACTGGTTATATCAGAGTGGTGATTGAGGCTCAAACCATTATAAATAACTTTGAGGGACGATACACCATATGATTATTAAATATTAAAAGCAGTTTTAAAATGCATGTTATTTGCGCTTTAAGCCAGAAGTGTAACGGTAATGAAAACTAACTTTGTTGTTCACTGTTTGTTCTGTGTGTCATTGAACTTACCTGTACCACAACTTAGCCTGTAGTGTACACTGTGGTACAATAGGCAGATTAGAGGCACGCGACAACCTTTCATTGTAATAGATATACAGGTAGGTAACAGGTTCTCAGGTGACGAATGAATGCAGACATACCTGCTCTCGTATTTAATCGCACGCACGCGCACACGCACACGCACACACGCACACGCACACACACACACACACACACACACACACACACACACACACACACACACACACACACACACACACACACACACACACACACACACACACACACACACACACTTCACCTCTTCTCTTTGTCCCTTAACACATTCCCTCCCGTTACACTAAGCCAAAAATCGTGAGGCCAAAAATAATACCAAAGAAGAAGGAGAAGAAGAGATGCTTAAGTGTTTTAAAGGCATTACTCCTCAGCGCAATTAAAAGTCCATCATTCATAAAACCTGAAAAGCATTAATGTCACTTTAAAGTAATTACTCCTCAGCACACAAAAACCTGAAAAGCATTATTGGCTTAATGTCACTTAAACATCCAGGCGACGCTAATTAGTCCCACAGACTTATATGGATTGCGGAAACCAGTCGTGCCGCCCCAACTCGTATGAGACTATAGCTATAAGACGGTATTACGACGCTGATGCTCTAGTAGTTAATGTTGTAAACTCTGGATTAGACGGCCATTCAACCACTTCAACCACCTTCACCATTCACTACCACTTCAACCGGATTGTCACACATGACACCACCCAGCCGGCACACACTACCTGTACCGGTCTGTCAAACCAGACAGTATACCTTGGTACAGTTAGTAGATGATAGATCTACAGTACCTCGTATGAGACTCTACAACGCTGATGCTCTAGTTAGTAGTTAGTAGATGATAGATCTAAAGGCCAGACACCGACATATGTCAACTCGGCAGCTGTTTCCACGTGGTGTCACTCGTGTCTGTCAACCGTTCACATTCCTTGACGCGAGTCAACATGTTGGTGTCGTCTCCTCAGGGGACACAACCTGTCCTCCTGTCCTCAGGGGACACAACCTGTCCTCCTGTCCTCAGGGGACACAACCTGTCCTCCTGTCCTCAGGGGACACAACCTGTCCTCCTGTCCTCAGGGGACACAACCTGTCCTCCTGTCCTCAGGGGACACAACCTGTCCTCCTGTCCTCAGGGGACACAACCACACACGCTTGTGTAACACGGTTAATGGTGCTTCCACTTGCCCAGGCATTATATTGTATTGTGATCCAGTGTTCTGTGACTTTAACCCATTCTGACCGGGCACCCATTTTGGTGTTGGCATCATGTTATGCTTTAGCTATTGAAAAATAGCAGATCTACAAGCTCATATCGCGCCACCGAGTGGCGCGATACGAGCTTGTAGGTCTGCTATTTTTGAAAAATAAGAAGAACGACTGACATTTTTAGAATCTGATCTCAGGTCAGAATGGGTTAATCAAACCAGTGTGTGTCCAGTGGAAACCTCGTATGAATCTGATCTCAGGTCAGAATGGGTTAAGAGTTCAGGCGGTTGCCTTTACGGAAACGACGTAACCTACCGCACTTCCTATTTCATACCGGCTTTGAAAGCGTAAAATGATGTTGTGTAAAACGTATATCCAAGTCAGAGCAGAGCAGTGATTGCCTCGTTGTCTTTTGTACAGAATAGATCTACTCACTGCTGAGATCCTGGTCTATGGTGCTTCATAACACAAGTTAACGCAAGATCACGTCTGCTACACTCGCTCTGGGAGGAAGTATACGGCGTGGACAGGCAGGCAGGCAGAGAGCGCGTATATATCATCGTTACGTAAAACTCGCGAAGCCCCAAAGTACAACAACACATCGTCGTCATATACGAAGGTGTCGCGCAAACGGATATTGTCGCAGGTCTGCAGCGCGCTGTATACGTGAGCTTCTTGTAGACCAGCTATTTTTGACGCGGCACGACGAACCAAAAGTCGTGAGGATTAAAAATACCCCCTTATATTATATCAGCTCCCTCCATTCCTTCCTCCTCCTCCTCTGACGTCCCTGGCTCTACTTCACACAGTCTGTCTGTGTCACAGCGGTGCCCAAGAGGTAGATCATGATCTACCAGTAGATCACAAAGGGCTGTGCAGGTATAGAGTCTATAGACCACATGACATGGCCCTAAAAAAGTATTTTAAAAAATATATTTTTGGCATCTGCCACTTGAATTAAGGTGACTTGATTAATTGATTGACATCAAAAAGGGCCTGGGTTTGCCGTGCACAAACAACGTCAGTAGCATTACAGATAAAATACAAAAAACTATACCTACCCGTATACCTATTCCGTTTCTCCATTCCAAGTGCATTTGTCTTATATGCAACGCCAGCGCCACTATTCCATATTTAAACTATTTCCAGCAATGGTATATATATTTCGGTGGGTAGATCTTGTTTAAGCCAGTCACTTTGAAAGTAGCTCTCAAGTCAAAAAAGTGTTTGCACCCCTAGGTCTATGATGATGACGATGATGGGTCTCACGAGGGTCTCACGAGGGCTGCCGTTGATCAGCGCCAAAACCAAAACACGACTCACGCGAGTTAATTGACTGTAGAACAGGGAAAAAGGGCCTTTATTGACAGTCTGCTTTTGATGCCGAGGACCTACTGTGTAGGTGACACTATGCATCAAAAGTGATTATTGATTAAGCGATAATCAATGGACAATATATGTCGTATCCTTCTAATAAAAAGTGGAATCAAAAGGGGAGGAGTCATATAGTAGCAGAGTTGTCCGGGCATCTTTATCTTGAATATATAAATGTATTATTAATGAATATTCATGTCAATGTCTCTCTCTCTTCTAATGATGATCAGTGACTTGACTTCAGTCGTACAATCGGGCCAATGTGCACAACATGCACAAGCTCCCTTTCTCACGCACGCACACGTGCAGTAAGTGGCGTAGCGCTCTCTATACGGAGGCCTGTACGTTGTCTTCATGAGTGTCGCCATAGAAACCCACCCGCTATGGAGCTGCTGTGGCATACCGTATGAGACAGAGGCAGGATTGCACCCAGTGTGTCTAGCCCAAGGGAGCCCAAAAGGTAGATGGAGATCTACCAGTAGTTCACAAAGGCTGTGCAGGTATAGATCACATGACATGCTCCTAAAAATATATCATTTAAATATAAAATCTGCCACTTGAATTAAGGTGTCTTGATTGATTTATTGACATCCAAAAGGGCCCGACAAACCCTACCAATTCCATTCCCCCCCCCTCTATTTTCCAATTCCAAGTGCGTTTGTCTCATACAGTATGTAACGCCAGCGCTGCTGTTCTAAAGCGCCCTCAGTTAAAAAAAATTAACTGTTTTAACTGTTAAGTTTAAAGTGTTTCTTAAGTCAGAAAAGTGTGGGCACCCCTGGTCTAGCCCATTTGGGACGGGAAAGCGTCTGACTGTGTCGCTTTAGCATTAAACCCATTTCGACCTGAAAGTCCCTATGTTTCTATGTCAGTCGCTCTCAAACATTTTCATGTCAAGGACCCCCAAAAGTATATGTAATTGGCCCACCGACCCCCCCCCCCCCCCCCATCTGAAAACATTTACATAATATAATGTTTGGGGTCCTTGACATGAAATAGTTTGAGAACCACTGGAAATAACAGCAATTACAGAAACTGTTTTAATATTGTACAGTGACAACTACAGTCTGTAATGTTTATGTTGTGTACTATTACTAAAAAAAACAATCTAAAATAAAGGGATTTAAGATCAGAAGAACACGCATTTATTATTATGCAAATTAACCGTAAAGCTGATAAGCATACTCGGATATATGTGCTGCACAATGCGACGCTACTAAATAAGCGGTTCACTTGTGCTATAGGGGGTAGTTTGGAAGACATTTAGTAGAATCTGGTCTGGTGTCTAAATGCGCTAGTGGCAGGTGGCAGCTTTATAGGTGGGAGTAGTGACTTCAGTCACTTTGATAGCTGCAGGCTGCAGCCAGCCAGCCAGCCAGCCTCAGCAGAACAGTATATAACGTAGGAGTAATTATGTTTTCCCCTGCACTGAAACACACCAGTACAGTGGACTGGAGGCGTATATATATATATATATAGCGAGGCTGGGAGCAGCTAAAGATTGTACAGTACATGAAGTGATATCAGGATCTAATGAGGAGAACATATATCGCTGCTGCTGTCAGGCAGAAACTTTGAACAGAACGTCCATCTCCTGGCTTCTAAATCCTGACAGTTTTCTGAAATACCTCATGTTTCTGTATCAGCTGGTGCTCAATATTTCATGTCAAGGACCGCCCAAACATTATAGGCGATGTATTTGGCCACCGACCCCCATCTGAAAATATCTAGTTCCAGGGACCCCCCCCCCCCCCCCAGAAGCAAAGATTTGAGTTTGCTCTGGAAGAATATATATTCAAAAATTTGCGCCAAATTTTCACAATTTTTCAAAAATAGCAGATCTACAAGCTCGTAGTGCGACATTCGGTGCCGCGACTACGAGCTTGTAGATCTGCAATTTTTCAACAGCTAAAGCATAACATAAATAATGCTTAAAACCTAGATTTATTTTTTTAATAATAATTATTAAATTGATTACCGTAGTTTGAATAACTCCCCTATAGAACAAACACAATGATGTGCATGTGGTTACTGATGAAATGGTTTGATGCTGCATTCATTATATTGTTCCACACACTGTGTGGTGCCCTTCATTTGCCTGATGGATCTCATGCAAACATCGCACTGTACAGTACACTAAGTACAGTGTGTCTATATGGAAAGCAGTGTTGTTTTTGGCAGCAAATTTAGATTTTAGTTTTAGTCATGCATTTAGTCTTTTGAATAGTTTTCATTTAGTTTTTTAAGTCACATTTTAGTACCTGGAATGTTTTACTGTTATAGTCTAGTTTTAGTCGACTAAATCTATGGTTGATTTAGTCGACTAAAATGTTATTTGATGCCGTCATAATGACAGATTTTATACACTTGCTGAAAATAGCCGATCTACAAGCTCACAATGCGTTGCATTTTCAGCATGCAACCAACTGTAAAATGACTCATGCTGGATCTCTTGTCCACTATAGTCCCTGTCTAACATTTTCATCTATAGGTTTTATTTGCTGACGAAATTGTCCATATATAGTCATAGTTTTGGTCATCATAGCTTAGTTTTTATTTAGTTTCCATTTAGTTTTTGTCAGTTGAAAAAAAGGTAGTCGAACATTTTTCGTCATAGTTTGTTCAAAACTAAGCACAGCTCAAGACCCACTTCTACAACATTGCTTTTAATTGATCTTTTATTTTTTTGTTATTCATGTCCTCACTGTATTGCATTACTTCTTGTTTTTTAATGTCGTTGCCTTGCTATTCTTTTTTTTTCTCCATTGTTCTGTAAAGCACTTTTAGCTGCATTTCATGTCATGAAAGGTGCTATACAAATTAAGTTTTATTATTATTATTACAGTATTAGTCGACGGAATCAACACTGATGTAAAGACAATGGCTTCACTGAGCGAATCCTCTGTTATATTTTGGGCTTGTAGGTCTGCTATTTTTGAAAGATCGAAGAACGACTGACATAGAAACATAGCTTTTTCAGAAAACTGTCAGGATGTCAGGAAGACATTTTTAGCATCTGATCTCAGGTCAAAATGGGTTATAACTTAAGGTTGGATCCTGTTATGACAATAAAGTTGGGCTTAATGCCCTATTGAGGCAACAGTTTTATGAACAACAACGGACTGGATCTTCCAGTTTGCTTGTTGTCAAACGACTACATTTCTGAGGCATTTTGCAAGCATTTACTTCCCCCTGGCCTGCATTGTGAAGGCTTTAGTTTATTTAAATACAGACGAACGGCCATCTAAAGTGGCTAAACTGGCATGCAAAGCAGTCTGTCTGCTTTAGGGGGAAGTGGTGAGAGAGGAAGTCACATTATTGTGCAAGCGTCCATCAGTTACAGTTACTAAAAGGAAATCATCAATATTTGCATCTTTTGGCCTCACATTTCATGTGAAATGTGACACATTTTCGTATTCCTTTTTATATATATATCACTTTTTTATTGTGTTTGTGACCTTTAAAGGTTCAAAATGTCACGTAAATTGCACGCCGTGTTCATGATTTGAGGCATTTTGTTCAAAACGAAGCCAAAGTTAGCCAATTAGGATGTAATATGAAATATTGGGGACGGATCTGTCTTGATCACATGACTATAGAGAGATACTGATTTGCGGGATTCCTGGACAGAATCTGAAGGAGTAATATGAATTTTACTGTCGGCATCCTGGTAGCGCTAAATATAAAAGGCAGATGTGAAACATGCAGATCAAAGGTTATTTTATTCCTTGGGCCCTCGGGAGTGTGCATGCAAAGTTTCACGTGGATCGGTGCAGTCATTGTGAAGGTGTGGGTGTGTGCGTGCGTGCATGTGTGCTTGCACGTACACCTGTAAAACTGTGATGTGACAAATACTACTTCTCTGATTGCCTCATATCTTATAGAATATACAGTAATGTCTTAAAGTTGAAGGTGGTGTTTTTTGTGATATTGTGTATTGTAAAGATTATATTTTAAATAAATTAATGCAAATGATTATGTCATTAACATTTATTACTAATAGTATAAACATGATACATTTTAAATATATTTTTTGATAATAGTAACCATTGCTATTTGTTAATTTAGACATTTAGAATCCATTTCTTCTATAGGCATCATTTGTTTTTAGACAATTATCCACAAAATATTACATATACACAGATCTGAAAGAAGAAGATACAAAAAAATTAATATATATATAAACAGAGCATCGTTGATGTTTTTATATATTCTTGCTTCTATACCGTCGCCTTCAGTGCAGTGAACGCACCGAGACAACATTACTCATGTGAAAACACATCTGGTGGTAAATACAAAGCATTCTGGTCAATGTGGATGCTTCTTATATAGAGACTATACTAGACCTACTTTTGAAAATGTTGTGTGACTGTTTGGGGCAAATTGCTGAAAATCGTTCCAACTTGAACGAGTCCTGGAATAGCAGGTTTACAAAGTCCTTTCTTAACCCATTCTGGGCGGGAACGCCTTTCGGTGTTTTAAACATTACGTTCTAATTTAGCTATTGAAAAATAGCAGATCTACAAGCTCGTAGCGCGCCACCGAGTGGCGCGCTACGAGCTTGTAGGTCTGCTATTTTCGAAAAATCGTGGAAAATGTGCGTCAAATCTTTGAATATATATTGTTACGGAGTGAACATTTTAACTTAACTTAAGCTTCTGGGGAGGTCCCTGGAACAACATATTTACAGATGGGGGGGCGGAGGCATAATTAAATATAATATTTGGGGTCCTTGAGCACCACTGATACAGAAACATAAGGTTTTCCAGAAAACTGTCATGATTTAGAAGACTTTTTTTTTTAAATTTCGACGTCAGGCCAAAATGGGTTATTGCTAGAACCTTGCAAGGAGCTTGAAAAGGAAAAAGGGCTTTGACCCAGATGGAGCCCATATGCCTTTTACAGTAATAGATGGTTTGGAATTGGACGGGACACAAGTGGACCGTAGCCTGCCCTATAATATGCAGCTGCTGTAACCTTAGACAGGTCAGCGCGACAAGACCAGCAACAGTTTCATAATAATAATAATAATATCTCAAATTTGTATAGCGCTTTTCTGAGTACCCATAACGACGCTTTACAATGGGAGAAGTCAAGACACCATTTAACCCATTTTGGGGCGGAAACCCCTTTTTGGTGTTTATAGCATTACGTTATACTTTAGCTATTGAAAAATAGCAGATCTACAAGCTCATAGCGCGGCACTCGAGCTTGTAGGTCTGCTATTTTTGAAAGAAAATCGCGAAAATGTGGCGCAAACCTTTGAATATAATTGGATTTTCAGAGGGGGGTCGGCGGCCAATTTCATATATTTTTTGGGGGTCCTTGACATGAAAATGTTTGAGAACGACTGACATAGAAACATGAGGTTTTTCAATTTAGAAGACATTTGAAGAATCGTTCTCAGGTCTAAATAGGTTAAACTACTGTAACACACCTGTGACACATATATCTGTTTGGGACATCTCACCTTATCCGCTCTAACTCAGCATGAAACTATATAAATCCATCAACACCTGGTGACAGCTAATAAGCTCAGAGCGGCATTGATTTAACTGGCTATATATATTAAAATACCTCATTTTTACACAAATCGTATGAACATGCACAATTCAAAGGCTTTCGATACGTTTCTCCTTCAGTTCAAATCGTCAGTCATTTGGATAAATGTCCGCTCTGATGTCACACATGTTCAACAACAACTCTGACTACTGACCAAGAGTTGTGCTAAGGACGTGTATAACTTTATACATGTCTTTTCTAATCAAACCGCAACGTGTATATTTGTCTTTAGGTCCTTTTTTAACCCATTTAGGCCTGACGTCGGAAAAAAAATCATCATCTCTGACGTAACCTAGCATCTCGTTTGGAAAATAAACGCTTCTAGAGAGACTTTAGATGTGACAGCGCAAGGTAGTAACAACGAAAGATTATGCCTCCCAGTTTTTTTGAAGTAAAATCGGCCTCATCTGCTTGGCACTATAGCCAAGCAGATGAGCAGACTATTTGAAAGATTCCGGCGGATTCAAGGTGTTAAGAAAGAAACGGATCAATTGAGAACAAAGTAAAGACTTACAGTATACAGGAGCACATACACACATACAGTAGTGATGCAGTATAAGGAGACAGCTAGGAGAGAGATTCATGCAGGTATAGTACAACTGTACAACAAACGTTTACAAGACCAACAGAAGCCTCCGTTCGTTTGATGAAAATATAACTTGTGTCTAAAAATGGTACAAGTTAAGCCTGATGTATTTCTGTCGCGCGACAAAAAAAATAACATTTGCATCTGAAAATGCGTTATTTTTGTCCCAAATAAAAGAGAGAGAAAATAAACTATGAAGAAGAATAAGGCATATACTGTATATACAGTATACATCAGGCTTGATTATGTCCACTCAAAGAACCTGGAGGCCAAGATGAGGGGTTGAGTTCTTCAGGGATGGGATCATAGGAACAAGAACTAACCAACAGAATCCCATTCCCTAGACGGTACGTTTCTACTAAGGCTGGGCAATCAATCGAACATTTTCCAAACCGATATTTTAGAAACCCAATAATCAAATTGATCTTCAGGAATTGAATTGTTTTTACGAGTCGACACGAAACAAGTCGAATAGATTTATTTTTATAATAATAATAATGTGATTAACCCTGTGTTATACTTCGTTGTACAATGGCGGTGTACACAAAGAAATAGTGATAATAGCCGAGTGCGTATATATATAGATAGATGTGCTATTTTCACTTTCTATAACGTGATTTCGATTTGAAGTCATATTATCGCCCAGCCCTACTACGTTCTACTACTAAAACATGCAGGTCGGTTTAATAAAATAAAAAGGGTTATTATTCATGTAGATGAATTGCTGTGTACTCACTGGTTTCCCATTCCTGTGAAGAGCGGTGGATAGAAGAGAATGCACATACATACACACACACACACACACAATACACACAGACACTGTAAGGCATGACGTACAGTAAAGATGAAAAGACTCTGATAAATGATATGTCAGCGTGACTGTGTGCATGCAGTGTGTTGAGGCATTTCCCCAAACTCAAGGTACCAAAAGTTAACTCTGAAGTTGGTATAGATCTGCTTTAGGCTTCTGTGGCCCTAATAATACATGGAACGACCTGCAAACGACATTATAATGGACCACATTGGTACCCTTGAGTCGTTTAACCCATTCTGACCTGAGATCAGATTCATACGAGGTTTCCACTGGACACACACTGGTCTGATTAACCCATTCTGACCAGAGATCAGATTCTAAAAATGTCAAGTCGTTCTTCGATTCTTCAAAAAATAGCAGACCTACAAGCTCGTAGCGCGCCACTCGGTGGCGCGCTATGAGCTTGTAGATCTGCTATTTTTCAATAGCTAAAGCATAACATGATGCTAACACCACAATGGGTTCCCGTTCAGAATGGGTTAAAAAACCTTGGTGAGCATTACAGACCCCCACAATATACAATATACAAGATTGTGTCGAGTAAAAACTGTAATACCTTTTTTTCACAGACAAAACCTAAATTAAAACTAAGCTACGATGACTAAAACTATGACTACATGTTCTGACATTATACATCACTACAAATGAAAAAGTAGACTAAAATGTCAGGCAGCGACTACTAGGGAAGAAGAGATCCAGTATAGAACTAAAAAGTCAAGTCATGGTTGCACTCTGAAAATGGCCAGTCTACATGAACATGCTCACAACAAGTTGCAGCGCGGCACGTTGTAAACTTGTAGATCTGCTATTTTCAGAGTGCAACCAACCACGTGTAAATTCAGGCTTTACGAGCCATCAAGGCCCCTCAAAACACAAAACCAACTGTTATAGATTTGGTCGACTAAAATCTTACGATCTTTAGTGAGAAACACTATACAATATTTCAGATGACTATAATGTGACCAAAACTATAAATTACATTTTACTCAAAATACTATGACTAAAAACAACTCATTTTGCCGTCAAAAAATCATCAACACTGGTTTGGGGGGATTCTGCTGCGAGTGGTTTCAGTTGCAACTTTGTTGCATTGCGTATCATTGGTGTGGACTGGGGCACACGCACACGCACACGCACGCACACGCACACGCACACACACACACACACACACACACACACACACACACACACACACACACACACACACACACACACACACACACACACACACACACACACACACACACACTTCCTGTGTGGTAGGGCTGGCGGTTTGTCGTGTATCACAATGGGTCATTGTCAGTGAACACACTGCTGCCCCCGCAGAGCCCTGGAACATGAATTCCTCATTTTCAGGCAGAGATGAGCCGATTTCCTGCTTGTATAATCTATATGTATCAATTAGTAAATGACATAATAATATGAATCATATATGAATTATTATTGATTGACTATAACTAAAAACTAAAAAACACTTCACAAACAAGAAATGCATTATAAAAATCCACTAACTAACGGGGGTTATCTCCTGTTCTGTCAGTGGTCAAAAAAGGCTCATTCATTTATAGAGGAGCCACACAGTGGAATGGACTGGAATCCAGTGTTAAACTGACCTCCAATCTGAGGACATTTTAAACAGAAGACTAAACTATGGCTACTGGAAAAGGTTCCCCCATAAAAGGGTCATCTTAGAGGGATGGATAGGGACGTATACCTGTTGTGTTGTGTATGTAATGTATATGTATTTGTGATGTATTTTAAAGTATTGTTCCGTTCAGTGTGAGAGGACCCCAGTGGAAATAAGTCTTTGGACTAATATTCACACATTAGAAGGACAATATCAGAACCATAAGGCTGTGTGTTTTTTCAATGAGTCTAACATGGTTCAAATGGAGTTTGAAGTTACAAGGCAGGGTGGCGTGTGGCATGTGTGATGTGATATGATGCATGATATCATGTGTGATGTGATATGATGCATGGTATCAAATATCTAAATATTTAATCAAGCACACCCGTGTGAAGTGAGTTATCGTCATACATCATCTCATTCTGGCCAATCACAATTTGCGTCCTCACTTTTCTGCCCTCACATTTAGCTTCGATATGTTATTATCAGCCAATCAAATCATCTCTATATGGGGTGATCAGCCACAAAAATGTGGAACGCCCTACCAACAGTCATTAAGACATGTGAATCCCTTGACTCCTTCAAAACCGCTCTCAAAGGGCACCTACAGATGGCTGCAATTCAAAACTGGCCCTGTAAAATCTGAATCCCCCAAATCTTTGAATCAACAAATCTTTGAATATTATATATTCTTTCAGAAGACCTTTTATTTTATTTTGACGTCAGGCCTAAATGGGTTAGAAATGTAGCACCTGGAGCAATAACTACTGTGGCTTTAATCAGAAAACAAGAAGTGCTTGACTTAAACCTCTCTTAAAGTCTCTCTCTTGTAGCAAAAATCACACCCATGTTAATAGAGGGGTGATCTTACATCCTCTTGCGTCATCATGATGTGAAATAGACACTATGCTATTTGCTCAGACACTATATGACGTAAAATCCTCCATTCATTGTCAATGGAAATGTAATGTTTGTGTAGGACAAAAATAGACACTATTCCATATTTGCTCAGACACTACTATGACGTAAAATCCTCCATTCATTGTCAATGGAAATGTAATGTTTGTGTAGGACAAAAATAGACACTATTCCATATTTGCTCAGACACTACTATGACCTAAAATCCTCCATTCATTGTCAATGGAAATGCAATGTTTGTGTATAGGACCAAGTTTGTGAACACACACTAAAATCTAAAACATTAAGAGAAAACTTAAACTAGAGAGCTGCATGCACGATTCTGCACGAGTCTTCACAAAAACGAGATTGCATTGCAGGTGTCTGACCTTTAGTTTTTTCCAATGCATTGTGCAGCACTGACCCCTGACCCCCAGAAGTATTCAGTGTTACATTTTTACAACACCGTGAGAGGAACCTCACACAATAGGAAGCAGAATAAGCGTGGCGTTGGGGGGGGGGGGGTGGAGGGGGGGGGGGGGGGGGGGGGTGGAGGCATTGCTACATTAGGTTCTCCATTTTGCCAACGCCGTTGTTACAGACAGTCTATCTCTGACGACCATCAGCCAAAACAAACACTACCATCAGAGGTGCCAGTCAACAGACACTTGGTTGCATGCTGAAAATAGCTGATCTACAAGCTCACAACGCGTCGCTGTGAGCTTGTAGATCGGCTATTTTCAGCAAGTGTAAAAACACTCATTACGACGGCATCAAGGCACCGCCAAAATACATTTTAGTCGACTAAATCAACTGTAGATTTAGTCGACTAAAGTCTTATGACATTTTAATCGACATTCCAGGTGACTAAAACTAAATGAAGTTTCAAGTCCAAAGACTATGACTAAAACTAAAATAGAAATGTGCTGCCAAAAACAACACTGCACCGGGTCAGTTCTGCCCGTCTGGAATATCCCTGACCCGTCACTATCAGATTCTATACAGGCTATATGGCTGCCGTGTGCAGGTGGCATGACTGGCAGTGGTGTCAGTGACTCCCTTCAAAATGAGCTTATTAATTGATAAACTTGGTACACAGTAGTACAGTTAGCTGTGTGTGTGTGTGTGTGTGTGTGTGTGTGTGTGTGTGTGTGTGTGTGTGTGTGTGTGTGTGTGTGTGTGTGTGTGTGTGAACATGGAGAGAGTGATGAAGGAGGGAGAGCTGGTGATAGAGAGAGGGAGAGAAAAGAGAGAGGGGGAGAGAGCGGTTGGGAGGGACGGTGAGAAGAAAGGAATTAAGGGGGAGGTGGAGAGAGATAGAAAATGACAGGGAGAGAGAGAGAGAGAGAGAGAGAGGAGTGAAAAGTGAAAGCAGGGAAAGTAAAATGAAACCCCAAACACTCAGAGCTTATGCAATATGAAACTATATTATACAAGTTACGACATCAAACAATGTCCACATGCCAGCAGCCCTCAGTCTCCCTGCAGTGACAGCCTTATAAAAGACACGGGTCTTTCCCGTGAAGATTGATTGGACTATAATAATCACCGTTTCTATATTTCGGTCAGACAGTCTCATTTGTAGGTTGTCTACTTTTAAAGGTGTATTAAACGCAACCACGTACATTGCATCGGCAGCGAAAAGGGTCAACGACTAGTCATCATTTTTAATTCTAAATGAGCCCAATAATAAGTTTATGTCCCCATTGCATGGACGCCGGACTGCATTGTTTACATATAGTAGTAGTTCGTAGCTGATAGAGAAATAAACTCGAACCCCTGCCCTGCACACAGCTGATCGGGATCCCATAATAGCGACGCGATTATAAAGCTAGATAAGACACAAGCCTGTATATGACAGACAGATGTTGGGGGGTCAGCTGTCAGAAGGCAGCAGATCATGCATGGAGGAGTCAGTGCATGGAGGAGGAGGAAGAGGAGCGCTCCTTCCTTCCACACGAACATTCACCATCACAGTATACAGTCAGAGAAAGAGAACAATAATTGAAAATTCCATAATATGACAATAATAATAACAGCCGGCATTTACCTGCAACGTGACGGGTTTCAAAGGTCGAAGCAGAAGCAGGAGCGTCTCTCTCTCTCTCTCTCTCTCTGTGTGCGGTTCTCCGTCCAACTCCGTTCAGACAGAAAACAGAAAGCACAGGAGCACCGGCACGCCCCCTGATGACGCCACTGCACAGGCAGGGGTGTGTGTGTGTGTGTGTGTGTGTGTGTGTGTGTGTGTGTGTGTGTGTGTGTGTGTGTGTGTGTGTGTGTGTGTGTGTGTGTGTGTGTGCGCGCGCGCGCGCGCGCGCGTGTGTGTGTGTGTGTGGGCGGCACCAGGGGCTGATTGAAGGATGCAGCAGCCAATCAGAGGGCGTACTGTAGTCTGTGTGGCACAGGTGGTAATAATAATTATCGTTCACTTTCAGGTTAACTGTATATACGGAACAGGTGCGTCTAAACCTCTTCCATTATATGTGCTGTTTGTTCAGTAAATAACAGCCTAAAAGGGGTTTTCCCCAGCTCTGTATAAACGATACTGTACCAAAGTAACTAAAATAGGCTATGCAAAAGGGTAAAATATAATTTAGATAGTAGCGTGTTATGTAAAGAGACAGGTGCCAGGTTCATTTGTTGATCTTGGCATCCTACCTATATAGTCATGTGTACACTTTTTCCCTCCGAGGTGGTGGAAAGCCTGGTGGGCGAGGTAGGTTATGTGTACACAGATTTATTTCTATGCGTTTGATGAAGCCTACCTCGTATTATTTTACATTGCTCACTGTAAATCGCTCTGAATTAAGAAGAGTGTTTTATGTTGTGATCAATAAGAGTCTTTGGTTTCTTGTACGTGTTTATTAACACTGTCTGAAGTCAGGGTTCATGCCTACATTGTAATTGAAATGAGTGCATACATGTACTTACTAGTTCAAACTATTTGTCACTTTGTCAGTATTTTTTTATCGTCAAACTCTATGAGCAGAAATAGGCCCATGCTCCATGGTGTGTTTATTGATTGATTTCTTGATTGATTGATTGAAATATGTATTAACAGTTTGCAGAATGACAGTACATTTCAAGCACAAACTCAATACAAAGACTGTTAACTGTGAGTGGACGACCCAATAAAGCATTACACTTGTTTACAAGAGGGTCCACCTTAATTGTTCAATTCATCATACATTCAGATAATATATGCAGTAACTTTTAGGTCTACTTCAGTGGTTTTCAACCAGTGGTCCGGGGACCCCCATGGTCCTGATCGAGGGGGTCCCAGGTGGTCCCCAGCTAAATTGAGAGTTGGTAACCAAATGGACCCTTATATATATCTCCATTTTAATCTCTCAAGAGTTACATTATTGTTAAACATCGGCATTACTTAATAATTGACAAGAAGTCTACTCTACACAATTCAATTAGAGAATGTAGAGGAATTGTTATCGTTTGAAAGAAAATATTCTTTAGTTTTGGGTCTGAGAGGGTTTTGGGTCTGTGGCTCAAATGCTGAATAAATAATGTGCCTCGAGGATCGATTATCCTCGATATGAAAAGCGTTGAAAGCCACTTTAATACTTGAAGGGTTGTATATGTAATGTGTTGTCTCTAATGCGTTTGTGGTCTAATGCACCCTCTAGTGGAAGGAGGCGGTATATGCATCTTAATCAGTTAAGATTGAACAGTTTGCATTTCAAGCACAAACTCAATACAAAGACTGTTAACTGTGAGTGGACGACCGAATTAAGCATTACACTTGTTTACAAGAGGGTCCACCTTGTTCAATCCATCAAAACATTTAGAGACGTAGGCTACAAATTTAATAGACACTTCTATAGTAAAAGAACAGAGCAGGAATTCATCATAAAGGAGGTAAAAAGGGAAAAGAAACATATAGGCCTACAGTGATCGTAATCATAAACACGAATTGAACAAACTTAACACCAGGAGCCAATGTGTGTTGCATTTCATTTCAAACAGTTTGTGTTCGCCGTCCCGCTGGAGATAGCCATCCATTTAACGACCACCAACTGTGATTTTTTGATGAATTGAACAACTGGTGGACCCTCTTGTAAACAAGTGTAATGCTCAATCGGGTCGTCCGCTCACAGTTAACAGTCTTTGTATTGAGTTGTGCTTGAAGTGTACTGTAATTCTGCAAACTGTTGTGTTGATAAGTATTTAAATCAATCAATCAAAAACCAACGTGTTCAGAAATATCAGAGTTTACCTGTCTGTGTGTCTGTTTTCTGTTGCGCCTTGCTCGATCCATTGCTCTGTGGTCGACATGGTTCCCCTCCGGTCTAGACCTAGCAGTAGCAGGTCAACACAGAGCAGCAGATTTCACATCATGCTACACTGAGGACATCCGACATACGGTCGTGACTCGTGAAACAGGCAGAACAAAAAGGGGTAAAAGGTTTTTTTCCTTGCTGCCACTGTGCAAATGCAAAGAGCAATGAATGAGCATGACTTCACTTGCAAAGTACTAGAATGTAGTTTGTCCTTGTAGTCTGTAGTGCGGCGCTGAGGTGCTATACGTGCTAAGCTAACATATAGTTAGACTAGCCCAAATTTTTTGATTCTCGTAGAGGTTTTTTTCGATTCTCGTCAGAATCGGAAAAAAAACCTCTACGAGAATCTAAAAATTTGGGCTATAGTTAGACCATTGTAAACATCCGAATTCTCTCCCCACGTTAGCCCCCTTGCTATTATGAATACGTGTGTGTGTGTGTGTGTGTGTGTGTGTGTGTGTGTGTGTGAGAGAGAGAGAAAGTTGGACAAACGATTCATCTCATTAGTTGTCTTTAGTAAGGCATTCAGAGTTCAGACCTCGACATCAAATGGTTGGTTGCGTCATGGGAATTATCCCTCCTGACTCCACTAGAGTGTGCTTTTTGTGCAGGTCCAGTATTATGTGTACCAAAGATCCTCAGAACTTAACTTAACTTTCCCAGCCAATCATGTATAACATTACAAAACAACCCACTCTGCTCTCTTAACCTTTTTGTTTTTATTATCTACCTCTTTTCCTCAGATGGTCTGAGGTTAGGTTTAGGAATAGTTCTACATTTAGATACATCAACGACCATGCAGTGTTGACTTTCACCCTATGCTTTCACCTCCAATAGCATTCTTCTTATATGTAAATGAAGTGTCTTAATCCTGTGTGTGTGTGTGTGTGTGTGTGTGTGTGTGTGTGTGTGTGTGTGTGTGTGTGTGTGTGTGTATATTTTGCAACAGGTCTGTTGTGGTGGCGTGTCAAAGCTCCTCCCCCGGCCAGACTCATCTGAGACGATAAGATTTGACCAAAGACAAAGATTGATCAAACTACACAACTTCAGGAAACATTCTAATCTAGAGGAAGAAGTATTACCGTCCAGCACTGACATTGTAGTTTCACTCAAGAGACAAAAATGGCTTCCGCGTCGTCTCTTCCAGAAAATGACTTTTCCTGTCCTGTGTGTCATGACATCTTTAAAGATCCCGTGATACTGTCCTGTAGCCACAGCTTCTGTACAGCTTGTTTGCAGCAATGGTGGAGAGCGAAGCGCATAAAGGAATGTCCAGTTTGTAAGGACATACATTTGGCGGAACATCTACCCCGTAACCTGGCTCTGAAGAACCTGTGTGAGGCCTTCGTACAGGAGAGACATCATCAGAGAGCTTCAAAAAAACGACCGAGATCTTCGTCGCCGGGGTCCGAGGATCTCTGCGGTCTGCACGCCGAGAGACTCAAGCTGTTCTGTCTGGGGTGTCGACAGCCGGTGTGTCTCGTGTGTCTGCATTCAGAGAAACACGCCAAGCACAAATTCAAACCTGTCGACGAAGCCGCTCTGGATCACAAGGAGGACGTCCGGAGATCACTGAAGCCTTTAGTGGAGAAACTGGAGGTCTTTAGTGAAGTAAAAAGGAAAAGTAAACTAACAGCAGCACACGTTGAGCGCCAGGCCTGGCGCACAGAGACGCACATTAAGAAAGGGTTCAAGAAGCTTCATCGGTTTCTAGATAATGAAGAGGAGGCCAGGATCACTGAACTGAGGGAGGAAGAGCAGCAGAAGATTCAGGTGATTAAGGAGAAGATTGAGGGTCTGAACAGAGACATGAGAGGCCTTTCAAGCAACATCAGATCCATAGAGGAGGAGCTCAGAGCCGAACCCGTCTCGTTCCTGCAAAACTACAAGACCACGATGGAAAGAGTCCTGCGGTTCACACAGCAGCAGGACCCACAGCCGGCGGTGGTCTCCGGACCGCTGATAGACGTGGCCAAACACCTGGGCAACCTGGCCTTCAGAGCCTGGTACAAGATGAAGGACATCGTCTCCTACTTTCCTGTCATTCTGGACCCCAACACGGCCTATCCAGGATACGCCCTGTCTGGAGATCTGTGCACCCCCGCATACATCCTTAGACCAGAGGCCCTAGACCATCTGGGCTCTGAGCTTCCCGACAACATGGAGAGGTTCGACCATCAGCCCATCATCCTGGGTTCCGAGGGCTTTGACTCTGGCACTCACAGCTGGGACGTGGACGTTGTGGACCGCACGGACTGGGAAGTGGGTCTGTTAGCCGAGTCCTACCAGAGGAAGGGAGACCGAAAGGGTAATCATTGGAGAATAAGGCTAGAGGACGGGATCTACACGGCCCAGTACGTAGTACCAGGGTCACTCACCGGCATACAGGTCCTCCCATTGGAGACGGAACCTCAGAGGATCAGAGTCCAGCTGGACTGTGATGGAGGAACGCTGTCCTTCTCCGACCCCGATGCTGCCGACACACACATACACACCTTCACGCACACCTTCACAGAGACACTGTTTCCGTACATTTTGGATATCGGTGATCGTAGTGACACTGTGAGGATATTACCGGGTAAGATTAGTGTAACTGTGGAACAATGCCGTTAGACCGTACTGTCTCCATTGCTTTAAGACATTCAGGGTCATTATTTTGTCTCGTATGTTTGAGAGTCATTATTGTGTTTTCAAAATGAATATCAAGAATTGTATAAGCAGATTTTCTTTTTTTTTGTAATTCACATTTATATACATGTACATGTTGTGACAAATAAAATGCAGGATACTTTGCAGAGAACTTTTAACTCAAAGTCCACAAGGGCATAATTGTCTATTGCAAAAATGCATGGAAAAAGCAATGCCCCAGACGTGGGAACAAAATAGATTTTCCAGGACCTTTTGTTTTTTTGGTTCCCCAGTCCAGATGGCCTACAGTTACACCCACAGCACATTGTGACATTGACAGCAATGCTGACTTATTCTCACTGGCTTGTTTATTCTGTGAATTTAGTTAATCAGTCAGTCTGTTATCTCGTTGGTGAGCAGGATTTGTAAGTTCAATATGAATTTGACCACATAGAGTTCAGTGAGTCAAATCATAATAAAAGACAAATACCAACAAAAGACACTTCAACGTTTTCTCATTTTGTAATTTACTGTCCAGGTGTGTGTGTGTGTGTGTGTGTGTGTGTGTGTGTGTGTGTGAAGGGGCCCCCACTCTATCCATTATATAATGTTGGCTATTAAATTGACCCGAGATCAGATTCTAAAAATGTCTTCTACATCCTGATAGTTTTCTGAAAAAGCTATGTTTCTATGTCAGTGGTTCTTTGATTTTTCAAAAATAGCAGACCTACAAGCTCGCACGCTATGACCTTGTAGATCTGCTATTTTTCAATAGCTAGTAAGCATAACATAATGCTAACACCAAAAGGGGTTCCCGCCCTATTAGCAGATACAAGCTGCTGTTTTTGAAAAGATTTGAAAAAACATATTGAAAATGTTTGGAACATTTTCAATCGGTTTGAATTTGGTTTCACATCAATCTACTCTTCTGGGGGTCCCTGCCAAAATAGTTCCAGACGGCCATTTTTGGGGTCCTTGACATGACAATGTTTAATAACTACTGAATTAACTTATTATTTGGCTATGTTTTGACCCTCGCATCATTCAAACATTCAACAAATTAAAACGGGCTCTAACATGGAATAGTAGTCTACTCTACATCCTCTGTACTGTATGCATCCACTCCAGTGGTGAAAGTACAATTTACAATTTACAATTTAGGCATTTAGCAGACGCTCTTAATCCAGAGCGACTTACATTAAGCAAGAACAAAAGCATGGGAATACATCACATAAAAACATTTATCATGAAACATGCGTAAGCTAAGAAAGTAACAGTGGAATATCTATATAATGAAACTTATACGTATAAACTATACATATATACTACTATGCTATACATATGT
Source organism: Protomyctophum bolini (assembly GCF_963924005.1). Lineage (NCBI taxonomy): Eukaryota > Metazoa > Chordata > Actinopteri > Myctophiformes > Myctophidae > Protomyctophum > Protomyctophum bolini. The sequence goes on along the minus strand of NC_137863.1, from coordinate 3,325,921 downwards.
ACTATATGGCGTGCTATGACTATATAGTAACAAAGTAAATGCACTCAAGTACTCTATACTTAAGTCTAATTTCGAGGTATTTCTACTTTCCAATTTTCAGTACTTTTAATTCTACTGCACTACATCTCAGAGGAAAAGTATTGTAGGCTACTTTTACTTATTTGAAAACGTTAGTTAGCCTACACAAGTTACTTTGTAGATTTTGATTATTATTACAAAACGTTATACTTATTTATTGAACCAGTGGTTCTCAAAGTGGCGTCTGGGGACCCCTAGGGGTCCTTTAGAGAGTTCCAGGGGGTCCCCAGTTAAATTAATGATAATTAGGAACCAAATGGACCCTTTTATAGGTCTATGTACGCTCTCAGAGTTAAATTAACTTAGATTTTTACAATAGATAGGTCCCAGAGATAGAAATGCCATTATATATGTATTATATATGGGAGACCGTAGCTATAGCTAATTCAGGTCAAACCTGGGGTCCTTGAAATGAAACTGGTTGTTGCATTTGTTTTCTAATAGGGGGTCCGCAAGCTAATGACTGTCAATGTTGGGGTCCTTGATATGAAAACGTCTGAGAACCATGCAGTGCGCCACCACTGCATTCAACCACTAGATGGGGCTCTACCGTTAAAAAGGCATTTTATTTGGGGTTTAGTAGTAGCCCCTCTCTCTCGTTGGCGGTTGCTTAGTGACGGAAAGCTGTGTGTGTAGCAGCTACTGATATGATTTCCTGTGTTTTGAAAGTCGTCTTGTCTTGTTGGCACTTTGCTAAAAGAAGAGATTTACAAACAGGCAGTCAAGATTCAGATTGACAAGTTCAACCTTGCATCTGCAAGATGAGAATAGATCATTGCTATCGTTTGTAATAAACGTAGCTTTTCTACTTAATTGGATTTATGAAGAGGGTTTTTTTTGTTGCGATGAGTGATGAATAATTACAGTTTCATCCGAGTGGTTGGAAAGGGGAGCTACGGTGAAGTGAACCTGGTGAAACACAAGACTGACCGAAAACAGGTAAACGTTTATCTGATGACGGAGAAAACAATCTGTTAAAAATAGACCTATATATACATGCAATTATTCTATAATATGGTTACTTTAGTAACCCGTTAACGTTGAGCTAAATCAGCTAAGCTAACTTCTTGTTGTGACAATAAATCTTAAACGACTACTGTATAATGGGCAGTACGACGGTGTCGCGTGGCAGAAAATAACTGGTTAGCTTTTTTACTGTACGTTTCTATAGAATAGATCATCCTTTTTACTGTACGTTTCTATAGAATACATCATCCTTTTTGACCAACGGACTTCACAGTAAATAAACAACAGGAATTTGTGTATTTTGTGTGTATTACGCTGTTAGGACATGATAGTGAAATGACAAAGAAATTATGATAATACTCAAATAATAATAATAATAATACTAATTCTATAAAATGATGCTTATTGGGAATTGAGCATAAACAAAACAATGTCTATCAGTCCATGATTTCACATCTTAAAGGACAACTTTAGTTTTTTTCAACCAAGGTTCATGTTTTAGGTTGTTATTAGAGAAAGTAAAAGATGCTTTCTTTTGTTTTTGGGATTTTTGCAGTTTTTGACAGGGGGGCGGGGGCATTCGAGCATGGGGCTAAATAGGTATTTTTTTACAAAATATTATGGCGATTTATTTATTATTTATTATTTTATTATATTTACTATAGTCCTAATAAACCCCAAGAAATTACATCTGGCCACAAAAGATCACAGGATCTATTGAATGTGACAAACTGACATATTGAGCCTATACACACAGTATAAGCCTTCCCCCAGTAGGCTACCTTCACAATCAGTAGATCCTGTGATCTTCTGTAGCCAGATGTAATTTCCTGGGGTTTATTAGGACTATAGTAAATAATAAAAAAAACTAATCACCATCAAATTTGGTAAAAAAAAATACACATTTAGCTCCATGCTCAAATGCCCTCGCCCCCCTGTCAAAAAGAGCTAAAATCCCTAAAACGACAGAAAGCAGCAAATGAAAAATCTCCTCCTCCTCCAGTATGTGGTCAAGAAGCTGAACCTGTCTGTTTCCTCCTCCAGTATGTGGTCAAGAAGCTGAACCTGACCACGTCCAGCAAGCGGGAGCGGCGTGCGGCCGAGCAAGAGGCCCAGCTGCTGTCCCAGCTGCGACATCCCAACATCGTCAACTACAAGGAGTCCTGGGAGGGGGACGACTGCCAGCTGTACATCGTCATGGGCTTCTGCGAGGGCGGCGACCTGTACCACCGGCTGAAGACGCAGAAGGGAGAGCTGCTGCCCGAGAGGCAGGTGGTGGAGTGGTTCGTGCAGATAGCCATGGCACTGCAGGTATGTTGTTGTTGTTGGCATTAGATAACACTATGGATGGATGGACCCAGTGGCGGCGCCTGGGTGTAAAAAAAAGTGGGAGAGAGGGGACAATATTCTAGATGGAGAGTTGAGACTAGAGACAACGACAATTCATCCATCCATCCATCTTCAACCGCTTATCCGTAGTCGGGTCGCAGGGGGCAACAGCTCCACCAGAGTGCTCCAGACTTCCCTCTCCAGAGCAACATTAGTGACTTCCTCCTTGGGGGGGATCCCGAGACGTTCCAAGGCCAGTGAGTTGATGTATTTCCTCCAACGGTCTCCTCCCAGTGGGACGTGATCCTTGGTCTGCCCCGGGGTCTCCTCCCAGTGGGACGTGGTCCTTGGTCTGCCCCGGGGGTCTCCTCCCAGTGGGACGTGATCCTTGGTCTGCCCCGGGGTCTCCTCCCAGTGGGACGTGGTCCTTGGTCTGCCCCGGGGTCTCCTCCCAGTGGGACGTGGTCCGTGGTCTGCCCAGGCGGGGGTCTCCTCCCAGTGGGACGTGGTCCTTGGTCTGCCACGGGGGTCTCCTCCCAGTGGTCCTTGGTCTGCCCCGGGGTCTCCTCCCAGTGGGACGTGATCCTTGGTCTGCCCCGGGGTCTCCTCCCAGTGGGACGTGATCCTTGGTCTGCCCCGGGGTCTCCTCCCAGTGGGACGTGCGTCGAGGACCTCCCTAGGGAGACGCCGAGAGGCATCCTAACCAGATGCCCGAACCACCTAAACTGGCTCTGTCCGTCCATCCGTCCGTCGGTCTCTTTTGAATACTGATTGAGTGTGTGTGTGACTGTGTGTGTGTGTGTGTGTGTGTGTGTGTGTGTGTGTGTGTGTGTGTGTGTGTGTGTGTGTGTGTGTGTGTGTGTGTGTGTGTGTGTGTGTGTGTGTGTGTGTGTGTGTGTGTGTAATTCAACACTATACATATATATATAGTATCTGCACGAGAAGCACATCCTTCACCGGGACCTGAAGACGCAGAACATCTTCCTGACGAAGACCAACATCATCAAGGTGGGCGACCTGGGCATCGCCCGCGTCCTGGAGAACCAGAACGACATGGCCAGCACGCTGATCGGAACGCCGTACTACATGAGCCCCGAGCTGTTCTCCAACCGGCCCTACAACCACAAGGTAACACTCTGCTACATGACACACTCTACTGCATAACACACTACTACATGAGCCCCGAGCTGTTCTCCAACAGGCCCTACAACCACAAGGTAACAGTCGTTATCACACGGCTCGGTTGAACGCTTGATTTTGATTGGTCAATCGCCAAACATGACAACCCTGTACCCAACATGACAGCCCTGTACCCAACATGACAGCCCTGTACCCAACATGACAGCCCTGTACCCAACATGACAGCCCTGTACCCAACATGACAGCTCCTCCTCCTCCTTACTGTGTTTCAGTCAGATGTGTGGGCGTTGGGGTGTTGCGTGTACGAGATGTCCACACTGAAGCACGCCTTCAACGCCAAGGACATGAACTCCCTGGTGTATCGCATCGTCGAGGGGAAGGTACGTACGTTACATAATACACAAACAGGAGATTCCTGTCTTGAGTGTGACGTGATTATTAGTGAGGACCTATTATATGAAGATAGGTTGAAAAGTGGTGAAGTGGTCCTTTAAAACACTTTTAGTGCCGGAAGTGCTTCAAAATAGGAGCTCTGGGGTGCCGGAGTTGTCTGAGCGCTTTGACTCTGAAAGCCACAAACCGGAAACAATTTCCTAAAAAAGTTGACTTCACAAAGTTGACCTCACATTGCGATCATTTTAATTTATACGATATATGATCCAAAAAACGTTCATATTTTGCGGGAGAGAGACGGATGAGGAGCAGAAATGAAGCGCCAGCATATCGATCCGTTCATCACCACGGAGAGCGCCCTGGATCAGGAGATACGAGTCATTCTTTCTGCCGCGCTAACATGTGAGTCAACGGCAAGCTAATAATTGCCTAGAGCGTTAGCATACGGCAAGCGAAAGGACGAACGGACAAAAAAATAATAGGAAAAATTCTGAATATTCTCGCCCCGTATCATTGAGGGTGCGCTAGGACGTCCACCGACGTCCAAGGCACCTCTCGGTTCGAATCCTTAAGACGGCCTGAGGCGTCGTATGTAAAAAATGTGTTAACATTTGTTGCCCCTTTTGCACTTTTTGTTCCCCACCCAGCTGCCCCAGATGCCCAGTAAGTACGACCCCCAGCTGGGGGAGCTGATCAGAGGCATGCTGTGCAAGAGGCCCGAGGACAGGCCCGACGTGAAGCTGATCCTGAGACAGCCGTACATCAAGCGTCAGATCGCCATGTTCCTGGAGGCCACCAAAGAGTAGGCACCGCCCCCCCTCGCTCATAGCGGGACCCTCCTATACGTTTAGAGATGGACCCTCCTATACGTTTAGAGATGGACCCTCCTATAGGTTTAGAGATGGACCCTCCTATAGGTTTAGAGATGGACCCTCCTATACGTTTAGAGATGGACCCTCCTCTACGTTTAGAGATGGACCCTCCTAAACGTTTAGAGATGGACCCTCCTATACGTTTAGAGATGGACCCTCCTCTACGTTTAGAGATGGACCCTCCTAAACGTTTAGAGATGACCCTCCTATAGGTTTAGAGATGGACCCTCCTCTACGTTTAGAGATGGACCCTCCTAAACGTTTAGAGATGGACCCTCCTAAACGTTTAGAGATGGACCCTCCTATACGTTTAGAGATGGACCCTCCTAAACGTTTAGAGATGGACCCTCCTAAACGTTTAGAGATGGACCCTCCTATAGGTTTAGAGATGGACCCCCCTATACGTTTAGAGATGGACCCTCCTAAACGTTTAGAGATGGACCCTCCTAAACGTTTAGAGATGGACCCTCCTATACGTTTAGAGATGGACCCTCCTAAACGTTTAGAGATGGACCCTCCTAAACGTTTAGAGATGGACCCTCCTATACGTTTAGAGATGGACCCTCCTATAGGTTTAGAGATGGACCCTCCTATAGGTTTAGAGATGGACCCCCCTATACGTTTAGAGATGGACCCTCCTATAGGTTTAGAGATGGACCCTCCTATACGTTTAGAGATGGACCCTCCTATAGGTTTAGAGATGGACCCTCCTATACGTTTAGAGATGGACCCTCCTCTACGTTTAGAGATGGACCCTCCTATACGTTTAGAGATGGACCCTCCTCTACGTTTAGAGATGGACCCTCCTATAGGTTTAGAGATGGACCCTCCTATAGGTTTAGAGATGGACCCTCCTATAGGTTTAGAGATGGACCCTCCTATACGTTTAGAGATGGACCCTCCTATAGGTTTAGAGATGGACCCCCCTATACGTTTAGAGATGGACCCTCCTATAGGTTTAGAGATGGACCCTCCTATAGGTTTAGAGATGGACCCTCCTATACGTTTAGAGATGGACCCTCCTATAGGTTTAGAGATGGACCCTCCTATAGGTTTAGAGATGGACCCTCCTATAGGTTTAGAGATGGACCCTCCTATACGTTTAGAGATGGACCCTCCTATACGTTTAGAGATGGACCCTCCTATACGTTTAGAGATGAGATGGACCCTCCTATACGTTTAGAGATGGACCCTCCTATACGTTTAGAGATGGACCCTCCTATAGGTTTAGAGATGGACCCTCCTATACGTTTAGAGATGGACCCTCCTATACGTTTAGAGATGGACCCTCCTATAGGTTTAGAGATGGACCCTCCTATACGTTTAGAGATGAGATGGACCCTCCTATAGGTTTAGAGATGGACCCTCCTCTACGTTTAGAGATGGACCCTCCTATACGTTTAGAGATGGACCCTCCTCTACGTTTAGAGATGGACCCTCCTATACGTTTAGAGATGAGATGGACCCTCCTATACGTTTAGAGATGGACCCTCCTCTACGTTTAGAGATGGACCCTCCTAAACGTTTAGAGATGGACCCTCCTATAGGTTTAGAGATGGACCCTCCTATAGGTTTAGAGATGGACCCTCCTATACGTTTAGAGATGAGATGGACCCTCCTATACGTTTAGAGATGGACCCTCCTATACGTTTAGAGATGAGATGGACCCTCCTATACGTTTAGAGATGGACCCTCCTATACGTTTAGAGATGGACCCTCCTAAACGTTTAGAGATGGACCCTCCTATACGTTTAGAGATGGACCCTCCTATAGGTTTAGAGATGGACCCTCCTATACGTTTAGAGATGAGATGGACCCTCCTATACGTTTAGAGATGGACCCTCCTCTACGTTTAGAGATGGACCCTCCTATACGTTTAGAGATGAGATGGACCCTCCTATACGTTTAGAGATGGACCCTCCTATAGGTTTAGAGATGGACCCTCCTAAACGTTTAGAGATGGACCCTCCTATAGGTTTAGAGATGGACCCTCCTCTACGTTTAGAGATGGACCCTCCTATACGTTTAGAGATGAACCCTCCTATACGTTTAGAGATGGACCCTCCTATAGGTTTAGAGATGGACCCTCCTAAACGTTTAGAGATGGACCCTCCTATAGGTTTAGAGATGGACCCTCCTATAGGTTTAGAGATGGACCCTCCTATACGTTTAGAGATGAGATGGACCCTCCTATACGTTTAGAGATGGACCCTCCTCTACGTTTAGAGATGGACCCTCCTATACGTTTAGAGATGTCAGCATTGCAAATTGAAGTTGACGATGAATTGCCACGCAAATAATTGCCATTAACGATTTAAAATCCATTTAGGTCTGACGTCGAAATTTAAAAAGTTGTCTTCTACATCCTGACAGTTTTCTGAATCGTGTTTATGTATCGGTGGTGGAGATGGATAGAGGGGAGTTGCACCACTCGGTTCACACGGGTGTGATTGTTTTGCTTCTCGCCGCCCCTGCAGGAAAACCGCCAAGTCGAGGAAGAAAGCGGCGCCCGGCGGCGACAACATGGCCGCCGACAGCGCTGCGGTTTGGGCAGCGTCAAAAAGAGTATACTATTTATTTATTCATTTAATACTTCATTAACAGGCTTTGGGCCAATAAGCCTCTATAGTGCCTAGGCTTGTTTCCATTGTATAATATCGGAATCGGTCAGTTTTTTTTCTCCCTTTGACCTTCAGAAGGAGCAGAGGTCAGAGCAGAGGTCACAACAGAGTAAAGTGGAGAACGGCGTCCCGAAGCCTCGCCCAGCCCACACGCCTCCGCCCAAATCACCTCCGCCGCCCGATGACGACGTTTCCCTGGCGACGATAAGCAACGTCGACATCGCTATGGAGACGACGCGGGATCACGACGAGGACCGGGAGGAGAGACGGGTTCAGCGCCGGCCGCGGTCGGCCGGGTCCAAACCGCCAGCCGACGCCGACAACAACAACGAACCCGCGACTCCCCGGGCCGGGGGAGGGGGGGCCGGCGCCTCGAGGAACCGGAAGGCGAGGGAGGAGAAACCGCGGGATCCCCCTTCGCCCCCTCCTCCTCCTCCTCCTGCTGCTTCCCCCTCACGGCGGCACCACCGTGCGAAGCCACCCTCGGGTGTCGAGGGCCGCGCAGGCGAGGAGAGGAGACCCCCTCCCCCCGACGGCGGGTCGCGGTACGTTCGCTCGCAGGCCGCTGCAGCGCCGAAGCCCGCAGCCTCCTCTGCGGTGGAGGAGACGCGGCGGGACGCAGATCACGATAAGGATCACGATACGGAGGACACCTTGGAGTCACTGAAGGGGGCTGCGGAGGCGGAGCGTCCGGCTGCCATTCCTCCTCCCGGGGGGTCCGACTACTCGCCGCCGCGGTCCGACCACGAACACAGCAGCGCGGAAGACGACGGCGGCGTCAGGGAGGAGGAGGAGGGGGGGAACTCGGACGCTATAAATAACGACACCGTGATTCTCCTCAAGGGGGCGCCGCCTCTGTGCCATGCGTCGGATTTACACGTAAGCGCTCTCTACACAGGTGTAGCCTTGGGGCGTTTGTGACAACCAATTTTAACCCATTTTGACCTGAGCTATGTTTCTATGTCAGTCGTTCTTCGCTTTTCTAAAATAGCAAGTGGCACGCTATGAGCTAAATCGCAACGCTTTGTGATGTTCAGCAAATCTGCTATATTTGCCCTATTTTGAAAACCACTACGATAGCAGTAGCCTAGTGTTGACTAATGAGCAATGATCCGATTCCTTTTCCAGGTTTCATTAGGAAAGTGGTCTTCTATTTGTCATAATCATAGATTCATAAATACTCATATAAGGTCTTTTCTTTGCAGGAGAGCCTAGAATCCACAGAAAGACTATTGGAGCCCTTTGACCCCAACGCAGCGCTGGTGAGAAATTTAATCCGGCTTCCGTTCTCCGTTTCCATGATGCTGGGCATTGCTGAATAATAACATAATATTATAATAAAAATATGAAGTCCTTTATTTTGTTTATGTACTGTATTATTTGACTGTAACTTAGTGCACTCTGGCTACATTTATGTCTACAGTATAACCTGTCAACAGTGCAGAGGGCCAAACAAATATATTAGTACCTAAATCTTTATCTCCTTTAGTTCTGGCTCTTTATTCCCGCTACTTTTTTTATTCTTTATTATTAATTTGTATCATTGTTCTTTATATCCCGGCTGTATCTCTTTTCTGTGTATGATCTGTATTTCATAGTTTCTGTAATAATGCCATGACAAGTTGACAACTCAATCCCCCCCATGGTAACCATGGTAACTTGTGTGTTTTCCGTTAGGACTCTTTCCAGGAGGAATGTCATCAACATGTGACCAGACCATGTGACCCGTCTGGTCCATACCTGTCGTTAGAACCTTCCATGTCCCAGCACACCAGACCCAATCAGGACACGGGACCGACCCATGGGGTCCAACACAAGTACAAGGTACACAACGTTCCAAACGTTATGAATCAACTAACGTGGTGAATGTTTTCATCGTATTTTGTAACCGCTCATATCCAGCAGAATAACAAACGCTTCAACTGATATCTCTAGGTTATTTATTTCCCCAAGACAACGTGAAAAACTGCAACACAAAACATAACAATATTCTTTTTAAACACAATTAAACATGAAATATGAATGTCCTTGTTGTCAGTCGATCATGATGTCCTTATAAAGTGTCCATGAATCAAGAAATGTCCGTAATATATAAACAAACACAATGAGATGTACACAAACAATTAACGATCGACAGAATCACTGTTTACAGACAAAGAAAACAACAACATGTAACATACCGTGTGCGCCTTCTGCAGATTATTTTAGGAGAGCTACGTTATCTTCTCTTATATTCTTTATTTAAGGACACTCTTTTTAGACGTGGGAAGAGCTCCTTGCACCACTGAAACTCAGCTTGTTGTGACTGAGTTCAGCTCACACAGGTGCAATGAATGCTGCCTCACTCTAATCACAGGGCTCTGCTCCTGCATGCCCTTCTAGGTCATAATGAACAGCAATAAAGGACCAGGCACCACACACACACACACACACACACACACACAGCATACAAATACAATATGTACCCAAATAAACTTACATACAATGTTCACATATTATACATTTTCAGAAAGGTAAGCAATAAAATAAAATATTACAAAATAATACCCAATGCAGGGACAGCTACATATTTTGTTATTGTCTCCAGTCTAAGGTGAGCGTTCCTAGACCTCTGCCTCCCGCTCCTGCCGACGTCGTTGCCATGGAGATGAAGATGAAGAGGAGCGCGGAGAGGAAGAAGATGACTGTAGAGACGACGACATCGTCCTCCTCCTCCTCCTCGCTTTGTTCTTCCAACGACAGACTTTTACCACTGCCACAGGTTAGTTAAAAGGTGCCACAGGTTAGTTAAAAGGTGCCACAGGTTAGTTAAAAGGTGCCACAGGTTAGTTAAAAGGTGCCACAGGTTAGTTAAAAGGTGCCACAGGTTAGTTAAAAGGTGCCACAGGTTAGTTAAAAGGTGCCACAGGTTAGTTAAAAGGTGCCACAGGTTAGTTAAAAGGTGCCACAGGTTAGTTTTAAAAGGTGCTACAGGTTAGTTAAAAGGTGCCACAGGTTAGTTAAAAGGTGCCACAGGTTAGTTAAAAGGTGCCACAGGTTAGTTAAATAAAACCCGCTGTGGTGGACAGCGTTTTTTTAAACCCTTTCTTTTTATGGAATAAAAGGATTTTCTACTTGAACTGAACAGTTACCTTGGTCCTTCTTTAAGTTCACCACCTTCATTTATTTTTTGACTGTGATTTTTACAAAGTAATTGAACTTTAAACTTTGTCCTGAAATTAAAAAACCCTCTCCAAAACGGTATACAGTTTTCTACAGTTCTGTTTGCTCAATTGGGTCCTTGACTCCTTACTTATGATGAATTCCTGTTCTGTTCTTTAACTATATAGAAGTGTCTATTTGTTTGTCTCTAAATGTTTTGATGAATTGAACATGGTGGACCCTCTTGTAAACAAGTGTAATGCTGAGTCGTCCACTCACAATTAACAGTCTCTGTATTGAGTTTGTGCATGAAATGTACTGTAATTCTGCAAACTGTTAATAAATATTTAAATCAATCAATCAATCAATACTTCCAGCATCGTCCACTCAGTGCCAGAGAGAGGAGACGACTGAGACAGTCCCAAGACACTAACGTCGTCACCCAGACAGGTAAATCACTGAGACAGTCCCAAGACACTAACGTCGTCACCCAGACAGGTAAATCACTGAGACAGTCCCAAGACACTAACGTCGTCACCCAGACAGGTAAATCACTGAGACAGTCCCCAAGACACTAACGTCGTCACCCAGACAGGTAAATCACTGAGACAGTCCCCAAGACACTAACGTCGTCACCCAGACAGGTAAATCACTCTGTTTTTGTTAGTATTAAGAAAAGGTGATCAAGCAAACACATTTCCTGTTTCCTTAATTATGCTTTCTGAAGTGTCTCTGCTCCCAGTCCCCGGCCACAACGACCTTGTCTGCTCACCGTAGCTCTGTTTATTTGTTTATTTGGATCCCCATTAGCTACTACCTTAGTAGCAGCTACTCTTCCTGTGCTCTTCCACAGCTGACACCGCCGTAAGGAGGGCGTCGTATGACGTCACTTCCTCCGCGGCAGAGAACCACAACACACCAGTTGTCCGTTCTGTGTCTGACTCCATCAGTGAGATCAACAATAAGGTAGAGTTCAATGCAATGCAACAACAACCACTACTAGTAGTACTGATATTAGTAGTAGTAGTACTAGTACATACTTAGTAAGTTACTACTCCTATGTCTTAAGCCCTAACCACACCAAAGGGTCACCATGTAACTCCTTGGGTCAGTTAACGCTCATACCGTCTCGACCCCTTTGGTGTGGTCAGGGCTATAAGAAGAAGTAGAATTATAATGCTAAAGGCCCAGGGATAGGATTTTATTGTCCTTTTGTCTTAGTTTAGTTTGGGAGGTCAAGGCCTTCGTCTGCTTTGTATCTTTTAATTAAGTATTTCCTTTCCCAGCAGGACAGGCTGCAGCGGCGACCGTCAGACGAGGACTACTGCAGCTCCTCCACCAGTTCTACAGAGCGCTCAGAGGGAGACCAGAGGGAAGGGTGAGTTCTACAGAGAGGTCAGAGGGAGACCAGAGGGAAGGGTGAGTTCTACAGAGAGGTCAGAGGTTAGGGTGAGTTCCACAGAGCGCTCAGAGGGAGACCAGAGGGAAGGGTGAGAGAGCATCGCAGGGAAGGTTTCCAATACAGCAAACCACTTTGTCGAAAATACAAGCTCATACAATGAGCCTGTATGACCTGCAGCTCAGTGGCCTGAGACTGGGAGGTCGGGGTTCGATCCCCGGCCGGGTCATACCAAAGACTCTGGGAAATGGGACGTAGTGCCTCCCTGCTTGACACTCAGCATCAAGGGTTGGATTGGGGGTATAAGTCCCTGTGACATACTAGTGTCATGTCCAGGGGGTGTACTTGTACATCAAGCTGCCTCACGCTACAGAAACAGGAGTTCTGTACAATGTTCCCCTCAGAATAGGGATGCCAGGATTCAGGTGGTTAATGTAAAAAATTGTAAAGAAAATTCCTATCACTCAAATAATAATAATAATATCTCAAACTTATATAGCGCTTTTCTGAGTACCCAAAGACGCTTTACATGGGGGGGCTTTACAGAGGTAACAACAAATTAAAAACAACTTTAATAGAAAAAGGAAAAATAACACTAAAAGCTAAAAAACATTAAAAGACAGTGAAAAGGGTTAGCTAGGGAAGGCAATTTTGAAGAGGTGGGTCTTGAGGGTGGATTTGAAGGTTTGAAGGGTGGGGGCATCTCTGAGTGCCTTAGGGAGGGCATTCCACAGGGTTGGGGCAGCAAAGGCGAAAGCTCTGTCCCCCCACGTACAGCGTTTGGTTTTGGGGACGTCGAGGAGGTTTGCATCACCAGACCTGAGGGAGCGAGAGGGGGCATGGCAAAGACTTGGTGCCGCCCCCCGGACCCCCTGTTGAAGACCCTATATATTTTTGAGTGGTGCAACCACTCCTACAACCAGCAATGTCCATGTACCTGTTTGTGTACGTGTGTACGTCAATGAGCACGAGTATGTTACTTATTTATACCAGTAGGGGGCGCCAGAAACAGAGAGAGGGGTAGTGCTGTGTCTCTAATGAGAGAGAGAGGGGGGGGGGGGGGGGGGGGGGGGCGGGGAATTGCACCACTCAGTTCACACGTGTGTGTGATGTTTTTATAGTACACTTATCCAGTCTAATAACATGATCTGGATATAATATTGATATTTGATACTAGGGATGTCCCGATTTCCAATCCAACGCGATCTATTTCCAACGCATGCTGTTTGTGGGTGGTCCAACAGGAAGAGTGAATGCAACGACATGCAGGACCTGGTCCAGATGATGACCCAGACGCTGCGCCTGGAGGGCAGGGAGGGCGGGGGCGAGCCGGACGGAGGACTCAACTCCAGCGCGTTGCCCGAGTTTAAGATCAACAGGAAGTACAGGGACACCCTGGTGCTCCATGGGAAGGATCGGGAGGACCAGGACCTTCCACTGAGCCAATTACCACTGAGTGAGATTCAAGCACACACACACACACAAGAGCGTGCGCACACACACACACACGCACCCCACTAATAACAAAAGAATGACTTGCTACTTAATAACTTCCATATCAAACACCAATCAACAATCAATCATCTAGATCAGTGGTTTTCAACGTTTTTCATATCAAGGGAAGGCCTATAGATATAGAGCACCGAAGTCTGACGTCACTTTCAGTAGAGGGCGCCAGTCCAGTACACAGGTTCATGTCTTTTTTTAGTTAGTATTATAATCCCCATAGGGGTATTTTTAGATCGCTTCATATAAAGAACTGTGTTTGAAAAATAAACCGATCACCTCGGCCTTTCTGTCAGGAGGAGTGGCTGTGTGTCGTTAATGATGTCCATTAATATTTGATACAGCCAGTTTCTGGAGAAAAATGGAATTAATAATTGGCTGCAAAAGCCTTGAAACTACATATGAAGGCAATGTCGCTGCTAATGTACGTCACGCCCAGCCGTCAACACATTGCGTTCCTGAGATTCCTCGCTGACGTAAGCTCAGCTAGTGGTGACTCGACTCGTACTAACCACGAAACATTAAATATCAATAAAATAAAAATAAACGTAATTAATTAACATTCAGTTTATGTTGTGCGACGGGGCAGATGCAGCCACCCCGCCTACCCGGAAATGTAGTCTCTGGGTTGTTTGACTCGTTTCTAACGCTTATTTTGTTACTCTTTGGGTATATTTGTACATTTCCACCTTCAGTCGATGCTTCATATTATCCATATGAGTGAAAAGGCCGGGATGACGGGGTGCGCACGCTTTTCCGACACACCGAAGATCTGAAGCGGGGGGACATGCGATGCGATGCGAAAAAGCGATGGTCCGACATGCGCTGCTCCCGTGCTTGCGGTTAGGGTTAGGTTAGGTTTGAGGTTTCGGATCAATAGTATGTCGGAACTAAAGCCTGCACCCGGGATGATCGGTTTATTTTTCAAACGCAGTTCTTATATGAAAAGATCTAAAATCCCCCTATGGCAATTTCAATGCAAATAAAAAGGTTACAACACTTTTTTTTTTTTTTTTCTGTTTGCTCCAAAATATTGTGTTGTCACAACTCGAGTTGGCTTTGTCCTGCGGCGTAACCGTCTTTAAATAAATACCTTTTGAAATGTCTTATGGGAAGAATCATTTCCTGGGCCTGGCGTCATCATGAAAGGGGGCGGGACTGCGACGCTCTATTGTGGAGGGGACATTCTGGCTGCAGCCACAAGGTCTACACATAAAAGAATAAAATAATCATAACAAGCGTTCTGCTTCTCGTTCAAATTAAGGTTCCACCTCTGGGCCAGCCAAGATCCGCCGGGCCATCGAGCACCTGAGGACGGACGTGGTGAAGGGTCTGGGGGTCAAACTTCTGGACAAAGTCCTGGACATCATGGAGACCGAGGACGACGATGACCGACTGCAGGTATGACATCACACTGACTGCTGGACATTCTTCACAGCAGCATTTAACCCATTTTGACCTGGGCACGATTCAAAAATTGTCTTCTACATCCTGACAGTTTTCTGGGGAAAAAAAAGGTCTATAGCAGACCTACAAGCTCGTGGCGCGCTATGAGCTTGTAGATCTTGAAAATGTGCCGCAAACCTTTTGGATATATATTCTTTCAGAGCGAACATTTTTAACTCAAATCTTTGCTTCTGGAAGGTCCCTGTAACAACATATTTTCAGATGGGGGTCGGCGACCAATTACATATATATATATTTGGGGGTCCTTGACATGAAAATGTTTGAGAACGACTGACATAGAAATTAGAAACATGAGGTTTTTCAGAAAACTGTCAGAAGACATTTGTAGAATCGTCCTCGGGTCTACTAGAAGCTCTCACACAACATAAGGACAATGTTTAGGGCTTGAAAATGTGAACTTTGCCTGCAACAAACAAACACATTTGTGAAATTGTTTATATGATGAAAACCAGAGATAAGATTCATATTTAACTCGGTTGGCTAAAATCAAATGTCATTTGTTTTTTCAAAACATTGCAGCTGTGCCTTCGAGACCAGATGGGAGAGGAGAAGTATCAAGCCTTTGCTGTGATGGTGAGACAGTTGAAGTTCTTTGAGGACGTTTCCTTCAAAGGTTAGGACGTTTCCTTCAAAGGTTAGGACGACCGACGTTCACGACATGCCCAAGCATTAGCTGACTCTGTATAGGCAATAGTAATCTCGTCTGTAGACGGGTTTTTTTGGTACCTCACTTTCCAGGACATAACAGAAAATGGTGCAACTTGAAGGCTACCTATGCAACCGTTGTGGGTCATAGACTACTTATAATTCCACCTACCGTGATAAGAGTACTTCTGTTAAAATGGTTTCTTTATAATGAAAACGAGGCATTCACAAGATAATTGTATCCATGCTGTATATCTTTAGAAACCCACATTTCATTTGTGCAGCCTTTTGTATGTTGTTATTATACAAAATGTAGATGTACTGTAGATATTATAATTACAATCTTTCTAATAAACATTTTTAAAAAGACGTTTTTCTTTTCTGCTCTGTTTCATAACAGTATTGGTCTCACTCACTGGCAAGAATAGTCTTAACCCATTTTGGTGTTTTAAGCCCAACACACACCGTCTGTGAACGCCGCACGTCAAAACAGCCGCCTCCGTTATTTTCAATGAACCTATCCCACACCGGCGGCGTCCGACGCGCGTTCACGCCTCGCGCTCCGATACGCCACCGTTCTATTTTACAGGCGTTGCCGCGTCGCACCCGGTGTGTGTTGAGCTTTATGCTTTGGATGTTGAAAAATTGCAGATCTACAAGCTTGTAGGTCTGCTATTTTAGAATAATTGTGAAAATGTAGTGCAAATCTTTGCTTCTGGGGAGGTCTCTGGAAAAACATATTTTCAGATGATGGGCGGAGGCATATTACATATCATTTTTGTGGTCCTTGACATGAAATATTGAGCACCACTGATACAGATTTTCAGAAAACTGTCAGGATTATTTTATTTTTTTTAGATTTCGACGTCAGGCCTGAAGCCCCATTTATACGTGTCCTATGCTGGAAAATAGCCGATCTGCGAGCTCACAGCGTGCCTCATTTGAGATGCGCTGTGAGCTTGTAGATCTGTTATTTTCGGCATACCGTACACCTCCGTCATATGGTAAAGTATTAAATGGGGCTTAAACTTTATAGCGAGAATACCCTGAAAATTCACACCCACATCTTTTACTTTGCAGCAAATAAAAAAAGGTCTACCGGTACTCTGAAAATAAATGCTACGACTACAAATCATTCACAACACTGGATGTTTATTGATAGCATAGCATGTATAATGTACGATGGACTGGCAGACACTAACAAAACTATATTTTCAAATGCTGTATATTTAATTTTTTTAGACAAAAAGCGATATACGTCGCTTCCATTGTAAAAAAGAAAAAACTAAACAAAAGCAGCTGTACTGTCTGCCTGGGGCAGCAGCAGCAGGCAGACAGTCTGCCTGGGGCGGCAGACAGACAGTCTGCCTGGGGCAGAGCAGACGACTGTCTGCCTGGGGCAGCAGACAGTACCGTCTGCCTGGGGCAGCAGACAGTACCGTCTGCCTGGGGCAGCAGACAGTACCGTCTGCCTGGGGCAGCAGACTGTCTGTTCTTGTCGGTGAGTTTTACTTGTGCTTCTTCTTCTTGAGGCTTTCCTGAGGTTTCTGGCTCACTTCCCCGCCGGTCTCTGGTAGCGTCGGCTGCCAGGGGAGAGGGTTGGTTCTGTACATGGACCACGGGGGCAGCGTCAACTACAGAGAAACACAATGAGAGGAGAGGGTTGGTTCTGATTGGGTTGGTTCTGTACATGGACCACGGGGGCAGCGTCAACTACAGAGAAACACAATGAGAGGAGAGGGTTGGTTCTGATTGGGTTGGTTCTGTACATGGACCACGGGGGCAGCGTCAACTACAGAAACACAATGAGAGGAGAGGGTTGGTTCTGTACATGGACCATGGGGGCAGCGTCAACTACAGAAACACACAATGATGAACGACGAAAATGAACAATGAAAGATGATGCATGCTACTGCCTACTTCTGCCAGTAGGGCGCTCTGTTGAACCATGTCTAGGGATGTTGCAAACGTAGGCAGCGGTGGCCGAACGGTTTGCGGAGCGGTCTTGATATCGGAAGGTCGCTAGTTCGTATCCCCGGACCGGCACGTTAAAATGACCACCGCTGAAGTGCCCTTAATGGACAAGGCATTGAACCCCTACCATGAAATGTTCTATGAGCAGAGCCTGGCTGTAAACAAGTTCTTGAGCTTAGTGCAGTTACCTTGGGTAAACATAGTACCTTACTCATTGTGCTTTGACAGAGGGGATTTATATCAATTATCATTATTATTATTTTAGTGTAATAAGTAACAGCCTTGAGATGGTGATCCGTCTCCCTCTTATCTCAAGTCATTATTTTCCTTCTGGACAAAATGTCAGTCTTAAAATTATGACATACTTCTAGTATAGCTTTACATAAAATAAAATCTATGAATGTTTTATTGGCATAACTCCTTTAAAGCATAGAATGTAGCTTAGGCTGCTTTACAGTAATACATTAGTTAGAACAATATAAATGAACACATACATAGTATACAAATACAATAACTAAGGTTTGTGTCATTTTATGCCAGGGGTTTAGATTTAATATGCACCAATATTCGGCCGCAGAAAATGTTCAGCAGAACATGTCTAAAAATGCAGTTTCGGCCCGAATAGGCAGAAAATATATCACAGAATAGTGTATGCAATTAAATGCATTCAAAAGAGCTGAATAAATGTTTTATGGACCCATAATAGTGATTATTATTTAAGTTAAATTTCACCATAATAATGTCTTTTGCCATAAATCAGGTAGCTTTAAGGGCGGCCATGACAGCAATGGTAAGGAAAAATAGATATATAATATTAATCATATTCGGTTTCGGCCAATAATTTCCCTTTCGGTGCATCCCTATTATATAAAGATATTAACCCCTTTTGGTGTTTTAAGCGTTACGTTATACTTCAGCTATTTTTGAAAACGTGGTGCAAATCTTTGAATATATATTTCAGAGCGAACATTGTTAAATAAAATATTTGCTTCTGGGGGGGGTCCCTGGAACTACATATTCTGAGATGGGGGGTCCGTGGCCCAATAGAGATAATCCTGGGGGTCCTTGACATGAAAAAGGTTGAGCACAACTGACATAGAAACATGGGTTTTTCAGAAGGATTTAGAAGCCTTTTTTTAATCAGTTAAAAATGGGTTAAATACAGTGAATGCTCAAAGTACTACGTCTGTAGCTGAGGAGGTGCCATCGTGGTGTGTGGTTGGAGGGCACAATGTCAAGCACTTTGGCCAAAAGGTGCTAAATAAATGCACAATGTCAAGCACTTTGGCCAAAAGGTGCTAAATAAATGCACAATGTCAAGCACTTTGGCCAAAAGGTGCTAAATAAATGCACAATGTCAAGCACTTTGGCCAAAAGGTGCTAAATAAATGCACAGTGAATGGACCATTTATTCATGCGCTGAATCATTCATCGCCTCTGAATTCCCACGCAGCGTTGGAGACTACCGACTAGAGTAGTATAATGTTATAATGTATAATTTCTGTCGGGCAGAAACCCATTATCTCCAATATTCTAACCTTAAATTAAATTGATGCATTTATATAGTGCCTTTATCCAAGGCGCTTTACATAGATTACAGTACATTACATTCACCCATTCACACACACACACACACACACACACACACACACACACACACACACACACAAGGAAAGGCAGCAACCTGCACATCGGGAGCAATTAGGGGTTCTATGTTTCTTTTCCCTTTTTACCTCCTTTATGATGAATTCCTGTTCCGTTCTTTGACTATATAGAAGTGTCTATTTGTACGTTGTCTCTAAATGTTTTCATGAATTGAACATGGTGGACCCCTCTTGTAAACAAGTGTAATGCTTAATTGGGTCGTCCACTCACAGTTAACAGTCTTTGTATTGAGTTTGTGCTTGAAATGTACTGTAATTCTGCAAACTCATAAATATTTCAATCAATCAATCGTCTTGCTCATGGACACTTCGACACCAACTCTACGGGAGCCCACAGGGTTCGAAAACGGGGGAACCTTTTGCGCTGGTTCCCATCCGTTCCCACTCTACCCCTGAACCACTGCCGCCCCACTATTAAATCTGCACTAGTGGGTACTACCAGCATATAAAGAAATGAGAACAAAATGGAAAACTCACCACACAGGACACGGCGAAGCCTCCCAAAACGATATAAACCGTCCACCCAAACTGTTCAATGGCGAAGCCATAGAGGAATCCGACCACCTGGAAGACAATGTTGAGCTTTCAGAATACAGTATTATGATGTATTTTAAAAGGAAATGTTGTCTTTTTGTCGTGTAATTAATTACCGCTGAGAAGAGTATAATCCCCTGGAAGATCTGCTCAGCAAGCTTCTGACCTTTATAATCCTGTTACGACAGAGACAAACCATCAATGAATAAAACATACAAGGTAAATACAAAGTACATGCTTAACACATTCTGACCTGAGATCAGATTCATACGAGGTTTCCACTGGACACACACTGGTCTGATTAACCCATTCTGACCTGAGATCAGATTCATACGAGGTTTCCACTGGACACACACTGGTCTGATTAACCCATTCTGACCTGAGATCAGATTCATACGAGGTTTCCACTGGACACACACTGGTCTGATTAACCCATTCTGACCTGAGATCAGATTCATACGAGGTTTCCACTGGACACACACTGGTCTGATTAACCCATTCTGACCTGAGATCAGATTCATACGAGGTTTCCACTGGACACACACTGGTCTGATTAACCCATTCTGACCTGAGATCAGATTCTAAAAATGTCAGTCGTTCCTCGATTTTTCAAAAATAGCAGACCTACAAGCTCGTAGCGCGCCACTCGGTGGCCACTAATAGAGCGCTCCTTGTAGCGCGCCACTAGGTGGCGCGCTATGAGCTTGTAGATCTGCTATTTTTAAATAGCTAAAGCATGACATAATGCTAACACCAAAATGAGGTTCCTGCCCAGAATGAGTTAAATTCACCCTTTGTCAATTTCCACCCATGTGGTTTTTGCCCCTCTTCTTCGCACCCATTGGTTGCCGTTTCACGGTTGGACAAAAATCCTCCCTCTCTCCATCCACTACCATTGAAATAAGGTGTTTTTCAGTTGTGTCGTATTGATATTCTGTATGTTAAAGGACCACTTCACCACTTTTCAACCTGTCTTCATATAACAGGTCCTCACTAATAATCATGATAAAATGGCACGATTTCTTTCTACTCAGTCTGTGTCTCATAGGAGGGCTGTGGGCAGTTTAGAATGTGTCTTCCAGTGACATCATGATTAGGCAGATTATTTTTTAAACAAGATTCTTTTACAAAAATGTTATAGATTTTCATTATCGTGAGAACGATGGCTTCCATTTTCGCATTGCAACTTCTCAGGACTAGAAAGCCTGCAGTTTTTATTAGCTTGTATTCCCCATTGATGATGACGGTTTCTGAACTGCCCACAGCCCTCCTATGAGACACAGACCGAGTAGAAAAAAAATGGCGCCATATTTTCATGATTATTAGTGAGGACCTGCTATATGAAGATAGGTTGAAAAGTGGTGAAGTGGTCCTTTAAGTTATTATTTTAAGCTTGGTGTCAGTAAAAAACTAGGAACATCACAGGTACGTGCAGCATGGAGACTGGCACTGCAGGGCATATCATGTTTGTTTCTGTTTCTCCAAAAATGATGTTTTAGCAAATTCAACATAAACGAGGCAGAACCAGGGCGGAACAAGGCAGAAAGAGCCTGCTGGTTGGTCAATGAGGCTCCAATCAGATGCCTGACAAAATGGTGAATTGTGCATTTTCTTGGTGCATTGAGTGATGTTTGGGCTGTGGCTGTGCCCAAGGACACTTGGCACCATTGGGTGTACTTACTGTACATAGTCTACATATGTAACAGAGTTTAGTGGGTTCCACTTGCTCCATCAATAATGACATTTCTTATTGGTTAGTGGGCGGCACCCATTGAATAACACGGGTGTCCACGTTTAGAGTGGCGTCAGTCTAACATGAGACATGCCCATGGTAAGATGTGTTCCTCAGTCTAACATGAGACATGCCCATGGTAAGATGTGTTCCTCAGTCTAACATGAGACATGCCCATGGTAAGATGTGTTCCTCAGCACACTATATTTTCAACAAGAGTCTGTATGTTTACTGTGGATACTGTGATGAATATTAGTTGTCCTAAACATGCTAAATGTACCAACATGAAGTGGCGATGTTTTGTACATTTGTACATTATTTTGACATACTAAACTGTAAACTCGTTATAAAAACATGCTCTTGGTCACACAGTTAATTCTATTGAGGATGAGGATTGGGTGTGTTACACAGACAGAAACTGACCAGATACGTCTGTGTATTTACCAGGTACATTCTTGTGTTGTTATTTCTTTGAAATCTGTATTGTATGTTTATTGATGGGGTCAGTCTAACGTGAGACATGCCCATGACGTGTTGAGGATTGGGTATGTTACACAGACAGAAACTGACCAGATACGTCTGTGTATTTACCAGGTACATTCTTGTGTTGTTATCTCTTTGAAATCTGCATTGTATGTTTATTGATGGGGCCAGTCTAACATGAGACATGCCCATGACGTGTTGAGGATTGGGTATGTTACACAGACAGAAACTGACCAGATACGTCTGTGTATTTACCAGATTAAACAACAAAGAGAGAAGTCGTCCGGAACTTCATTATTCCACAACACAACGCAGAATAGATCACACGTTAACATACACATAAGATTATTCCAATTATTCCATTTGCACATACATATCATGAGTCATGACCTCAATGGAAATTGCGTTTATCCTTTTGAAAATGGTGTGACAATGTATGCATGTATTTATACATATTTGCATTAAAGAGGTGACACTAGTGTTCTCAACATGAAGCGGCCTCCACTGAAGGAATGCCCTGGGCTGACAGTTCCCCAGAAAAATGATTTAGTGAATGAACAAAAATATCAGAGTTTCAGTGACATCTGTTGAAACTTCTGTTGACATGAAACAGAAGTTATTCTGGATCAAATGACAGACCCGTACTGGAGCAAATAATGCATAACAATACAAATGTTCATATGCGTGTGTATATATGTATATACATATATACACATACATATGTAGACAAACGTATGTAGGTATGTGTGCCTCTTTAAAGTGTAATGTCACTTATTTTGCTTTCACACTGGAAAAGAAATGATGAACTGAGAGCAAATTAATATGTCTTATAAAAGACATATGTCTTTTAGACATATGTCTTATGAATATGTCTTTTAGACATATGTCTTATGAATATGTCTTATAAAATGAAACAAATTGCCTGTAAATGAGCTTATAAAACAAGTTTAAAAAAAACAACAATATACAAATGTTCTTAGATTGGGGTTTCAACTTCCAGGGACTAATGAAAATCACACTGTCTGGAATCCATCAATGAAACATGTTGGAATGGAAATCACTGGTTTGAGTCAAGCAGTCAAGCAAGCAGATGGCAGATGTAAAGTGGGCATTTCGGGACGCAAACGCACTGCATTTGTAATGGCATATAGTTATCTAGGGATTGCAAATGTTATTTCATCACAAATAAACCACAATTGTGCTGTCTAAACAACATTTTTGTGGTATGGAAAGACTAAACTAAACAGTGATGTGGCTTTCATAGCAGCCTAGCTGCTACATGAGCAGGAATACATCTACAAATGTGCAACAGCAGGAAACAACGTTATAGAATCATAAAGTCTGCATATATGTAACAATAATATGGCATGAATGCAAGTCTTACCATGTGCGTTGGGATTGAATTAAATATCGACAACATCTTTGTAACTGTCCGACAAATATTATCAATCCAACAAAAAAAAGATGGATTTATTGTTGAAACGTATGCAACACTTCCGGGTTCCTAAAAGCTACGTAGAGCTTTTAGAGAAGGACCCCATAGGTTGTTGGTGAGCGTCATTACTGCGCCGCAGGCCGGCGGGGTGCTGCGGCGCAAAATAAAATCTACACACGTATTACATTGTATTACAATGCCTTACAGTTAGTGGAGGGGGAGAACTTGAAGAAACATGGTATTTTACGAAAGGCGAACGCAGAAGATAAATAAAATAAATGCATTTGTTATTATATTTAAAAAAAAATGAAACAAAACGTAATTATATATTTTTAAACCAATAATAAATTAATTAAATTATTTTACAAAAAATTATATTATATATATACATACATATATTATATATACACATAAAACCATAAAGAAAATAGCCGATCTACAAGCTCACGGGGCGTCGCGTCCCTTCTGCTTGTAGATCGGCTTATTTTGGACGCGCGAGCGACCACGACAAAATAAACGTATTTCTAATCAGGCAGATCGGCGGTTGCCTAACCGACAACAACACAGGCAGCGTATATAAAAACTTGTTGGTGTTGAGTTGGCACTTTGGCTTTAAAACCTGCTCCAGGGCATTGTCTGTTTAAACAGGAGCTTCTTGACATTACTGACACGTCCTGTCTGTGAAACTTAAATTAACCCACACTTTCAGTTATATGTAATATTATATTATTAGGTCGAGCTGGTTTTGCAGACGTTTATTTCGTGTAGAAAAGAAAATAGAATAGATAAGGCAGTGTGGTGTGGCTGTGGTGTGTGTGTGTGTGTGTGTGTGTAGCGGTTTCCATTCAACACGCAAACAGAAATTAACCTGCGTCTGTTTTGTATTGTGGTTCTTCAACAACATACCGGTAGTTGTACTGTACTGTACAGAACCTATGAGGACATTATTATTATCATCACCAGCATCATGACACTGAGGAGAGGTGAGTTGGTTTTGAGATGATTGATTGAAGTATTTAACAG
Source organism: Protomyctophum bolini (assembly GCF_963924005.1). Lineage (NCBI taxonomy): Eukaryota > Metazoa > Chordata > Actinopteri > Myctophiformes > Myctophidae > Protomyctophum > Protomyctophum bolini. The sequence goes on along the minus strand of NC_137863.1, from coordinate 3,301,519 downwards.
TTTGCAGAATTACAGTACATTTCAAGTACAACTCAATACAAAAACTGTTAACTGTGAGTGGACGACACCTTAAAGCATTACACTTAATTGTTTACAACAGGGCCCACCATTTTCATCCAAAGAAGATGAGAAACGTGATTGATTGAATGAAGTATTTATTGACAACCATAAAGCATTACACTTCTTTACAAGAGGGTCCACCTTTTTCAATTCATCAGAACATTTCATTAGAGGCGTACAAAATAAATACAGTATAGGCCTACACACAACATACACACGCTGTTTGTGAAATGTCAATCATTGTCAGTCTATTATTATTATTGTAAATATATACACGCCAGCAAATTATAAGGCAAAATAAGATAATTAATCTATCTGTATATTTGTATCCTATTGTCTATCGTCAGTGGTTCTCAAACATTTTTGTGACAAGGACTCCCAGTCAGAGACTCCAGAAGAGAAGATTTGTTTGTTATATATATAATAAATAAAATAATCACACCTGTGTGAAATGAGGGGCGCTCTTATCATCAGTACATCATCATATATATACACATTGCTTTCTAGAACGTCTAGGACTTTGCCTAGCTCTGGACCTCTGGTCCATAATATGCTTCTACGATTCTGCCCTGCATTTCGTAGAAGCAGACCAGAGCTAGGACTTTGCCATGTGTTAAACATGCATTTAACCCATTCTGACCGGGCACCCATTTTGGTGTTGGCATCATGTTATGCTTTAGCTATTGAAAAATAGCAGATCTACAAGCTCATATCGCGCCACCGAGTGGCGCGATACGAGCTTGTAGGTCTGCTATTTTTGAAAAATCGAAGAACGACTGACATTTTTTTAGAATCTGATCTCAGGTCAGAATGGGTTCATCAGACCAGTGTGTGTCCAGTGGAAACCTCGTATGAATCTGATCTCAGGTCAGAATGGGTTAAAGCAGCTAGTTAACGTGTCTGCCATCATCATCTCTTTCAGTGAATGTGGTGATTCTTGCACTACTGGCTGTGGCGTTCCTGATAGTAGTTCAACGAAATCTCCTGAATCTCAACGACTTCCTGGGGAGCCGAAAGAATGCAGGTAGGAGATATATTTTGTCACACACAAAAAGTAACAGTTTGGACATAATGCTGCTTCCACCCAACAACAACAATATGTTAAACAATACGTTTTTAATATGTCTGAAAGCTCTGTATACAGGAAAAGACACTGTCACCTGATTTCACTCACGGCCGAAATGTGGTGCATTTGCCTAGAATCAGTAGAATGTCTGTGTTTTAATATAATGAACACTGTTGGACAGCTAAAGGCCGTGTGCAGACAGCAGACTCCTTTTCCCGTATGCAAACCTTTTGTCCAGCACCAGCGAGCGAACTGGACGTGCAAACCACCTGGTTTTTAAAACCGAAAGCTGTTCTGCATCGTGGAAATATGAATATCTTTGTGATTGTCGTTCGTCATCTCTCTCAACCAGACGCGGTGCCAGGAATGGTTCTTCCCTTCGAGTCGGAGCTCTCCCCGAACCTCCGGACACCGTCTGAGGAAGAGGAGGAGGACGACGAGGAGAGGACGGGAGGAGAGGAGATCCCCGTGGTCCTCACCGCTGCCGAGGAGAGGCTAGGCGCCGTCGTGGCCGCCATCAACAGCATCTACCGCAACAGCAAAGCCAGCGTGGTCTTCAACATCGTGACCATGAATGACACGGTGGCCCATCTGAAGTAAGTCCATGCACTGTTGTGATGTCTCCACCAGGCCGAAGGCATGGGGAGAGGTCTCCACCAGGCCGAAGGCATGGTGGAGAGAGTATGGTTAGTTGTTGGTTAGTAATGCAACATGTGAGCTTATGAATGAGCTATTTTAGCCATTTTCTGAAATGCATTTTAGTGGTCAAAAAAAAAAGAAAACCAATGTAATTTATTGCAATGGTTGCCCGTTTAATTCCAGTGAAGTTTTTTTTTGCGTACATAGTGGGGGTGGGTACGGGGTGTGGGTATGGGGGGGGCCCCCCCCGAGTCCAAACCAATCCACACCCACAGGGTTCATAAAACTCCTTCTGCCGTCAGACTGGTTGGTGGTGTCGGTCACATCAGACTGGTTGGTGGTGTTGGTCACATTTTCTGAAATGCATTTTAGTGGTCAAAAAAAAAAGAAAACCAATGTAATTTATTGCAATGGTTGCCCGTTTTATTCCAGTGAAGTTGTACTTTTGCTATCCATACGGGAGGTGGGTATGGGTGGGAGCTCGGGTCTAATCCAAGACGCAGGGTTCATCATCCTTCTGCCGTCAGACAGAAGGATGGTGTCGGTCACATCAGACTGGTTGGTGGTGTTGGTCACATCAGACTGGTTGGTGGTGTTGGTCACATCAGACTGGTTGGTGGTGTCGGTCACATCAGACTGGTTGGTGGTGTTGGTCACATCAGACTGGTTGGTGGTGTTGGTCACATCAGACTGGTTGGTGGTGTTGGTCACATCAGACTGGTTGGTGGTGTCGGTCACATCAGACTGGTTGGTGGTGTTGGTCACATCAGACTGGTTGGTGGTGTTGGTCACATCAGACTGGTTGGTGGTGTCGGTCACATCAGACTGGTTGGTGGTGTTGGTCACATCAGACTGGTTGGTGGTGTTGGTCACATCAGACTGGTTGGTGGTGTCGGTCACATCAGACTGGTTGGTGGTGTCGGTCACATCAGACTGGTTGGTGGCGTCGGTCACATCAGACTGGTTGGTGGTGTTGGTCACATCAGACTGGTTGGTGGTGTTGGTCACATCAGACTGGTTGGTGGTGTTGGTCACATCAGACTGGTTGGTGGTGTTGGTCACATCAGACTGGTTGGTGGTGTTGGTCATGGGGTTCTCCAAGGGGTCGTCGGGTGGACCCCTGCTGGGTGTGACGAGGGGGAAACAGCATCCTGTAGACGGGTTGGCACAAGACATGGTGAGTTCTAATACAGCCGTGACTTGAAGCGATCATTTCTTCACAGGGGAATATTATAGCCTCGTTACGTTAGAGCCAGTGTTGATTTGATGTCGACTTAAAACGAAAAATGTTCGTCGACTACCTTTTTCCACCGACGAAAACTAAATGGAAACTATAAATTAAAACTAAGCCATGATGACTAAAACTATGACCAAATATATACTGATAATTTCGCCAACAAATGAAAACTACCCTAAAATGTTAGGAAGGGACTAGTGGACAAGAGATCCAGTACAAGTCATTTTACACTTGGTTGCATGCTGGAAATAAGTTTTCTTTTCAGAAAACTGTCAGGATTTAGAAGACATTAGAATTGTTCCCAGGTCTAAATGTGTTAATGCACATTGGAAACAAAAAAAGCTTTTACCTTGAACGAACCAATGAAGCACCAGCGGCACCAGAACAATATTGCAAAACATGGTCATTAAATGTCTCTCTACAATCATGAGGAAGAGAAGTCAGTGGCTGTCCTGCTGCCCTCAGCAGAGGTTTGAAGGCTTGCTGCTGGTCCCACAGCTGCTCATCATCAGCCCTAATGAGTGGAAGAGTTGCTCACCTGTCTGTCATCATGTCTGTCATCATGTCTGTCTGTCATCATGGGGCAACAGAGGTTACGAGGTAGAGTGGCGTTCGATCCCGGGCTCCCCCAGAGTTGAGCGTTATTCATAGTCTGGTCAGTGAGCTGTTCTTTAGGGACAATGTGTCAGTTAGTTCCATGTACGTCAGTGAGCTGTTCTTTAGGGACAATGTGTCAGTTATTTCCTCTTCTCCTTTTCTTTTTCTCTTTTCACAGGTCGTGGCTGAGTAAGAGCACGCTGAACAACGTCAAACACAAGATTATCGTCTTCGAGCCTCAAGTCCTCGACGGGAAGATCAGCAAAGAGAGCCTGGAGACGGTGAAACCGGTCAGACAAGTATTTATGTTGTTCTGGTGGTGCTTGTTCTTCGATTTTTCAAAAATAGCAGACCTACAAGCTCGTAGCGCGCCACTCGGTGGCGCGCTATGAGCTTGTAGATCTGCTATTTTTCAATAGCTAAAGCATAACATAGTGCTAACACCACGTTTTTGCCAGCACATTTTGATTTTAGTTTTAGTCATATAGTTCTCTTGAATAGTTTTCATTTAGTTTTGGTCACATTTTTATTTTAGTCACCTGGAATGTCTTGGTGTTGTCTAGTTTTGGTCGACTAAATATCATAAGATTTTAGTCGACTAAATCTACAGTTGATTTAGTCGACTAAAAATGTATTTTGGTTGGGCCTTGATGTCGTCATAATGACTGATTTTACACTTGCTGAAAATAGACAGATCTACAAGCTTGTAGATCTGTTATTTTCAGCATGCAACCAAGTGTAAAATGACTTGCGTATACTGGATCTCTTGTCCACTAGTCCCTTCCTGACATTTTTGTCTCAGTTTATATTTATTGACGAAATTGTCAGTATATGTAGTCTTAGTTTTAGTCATCATAGCTTAGTCTTTATTTAGCTACCATTTATTTTTCGTCAGTGAAAAAAGTTAGTCGACGAACATTTTTCGTCTTAGTTTTAGTCGACGAAAACACCACTGGTCAGTGGTCACCACCACTATATATATATATATAAATACTGTTTACTCACTGCTGGATCTTACCTTACAGTCTATGGATCTTACCTTACAGTCTATGGATCTTACCTTACAGTCTATGGATCTTACGCAGAGCGTTTTGTTTCTCTAATGCTTTTTGCTTTTTTTTCCAGTTGACGTTTGCCAGGTTCTATTTGCCCGTGTACGCACCCAACGCCGAGAAGGCCATCTATCTGGATGATGATGTCATTGTACAAGGTAGGGTCATTTCCTAGATTAACACTATGGCGGAAAATGTTCGTCGACTACCTTTCATTCACTGACGAAGAGTCAAATATCTTAAATCTAAATAAGAACTGAGCTATGATGACTAAAGACTAAAATATAATTTGACCATTTCGTCAACAAATGAAAACTAAACTAAGATGTTTAGGGAAGGATTGTGTGGAGAAGGAGAGATCCAGTAGAACTAAAAGATAAAGTCATTTTTTAGGTTTGAGTTGCTCTCGGGATTTGCCCTCTCAAAATAGCAGATCTACAACCTGTACGTACCTGTACTGTTGCGCGTTGTGAGCTGGTAGATCGGCTATTTTCAGCATGCAACCGTGGGTAAGATCAGCCATTACGTCTAAATCAAGGCCTGCCAAAGAATTATTCAATCAAAAGACTGAAAATGTCAAAATGAACAAAAATACTAGTACGTGTAAAGACACAGCATGGTGTGTTTTTCCCCCTCAGGAGACATCCAGGAGCTCTATGGAACCGTGTTGAAACCAGGACATGCCGCTGCCTTCTCAGACGACTGTGACTCGGCGTCGGCTAAGGGCATCATCAGAGGAGCTGGGAACCAGGTACACAGAACAGAACACATGAACCCATTCTGACCTGAGATCAGATTCTACAAATTAATGTCTTCTAATCTAAATCCTGACAGTTTTCTGAAAAACCTCATGTTTCTATGTCAGTCGTTCTCAAACATTTTCATGTCAAGGACCCCCAAAAATATATGAAATTGGCTGCCGACCCCCATCTGAAAATTCTAAACGTTCGCTCTGAAGGAATATATATTCAATGGTTTGCGCCACATTTTCGCGATTTTTCAAAAATAGCTATTATGTATTTGGCCATGGCACCCCACCTGAAAAAGATAGCCTGTTAAAACATTCCAAATTAAAATGTTGTCAAGCAAGGGGAAGGGGTTTACCAGGCTAACTGACCTCCCAGACGAAATACTTTCAAGATATTAAAAAACAAACAAAAATAAAAACGTTTAAAGCTGGTGAGCTTGTATAACGGCTATTAAAAAAAAAAAATGGATAAAGCGTGACTGAGGAGCCCCTAAATAGTCAACAGAAAAATATAACAATACAATGATATAAATATGGCAGAAGTTGTGAATAAGGGTAAGACAAGCCTTATCCTTGAGGCGCCCGCTGGCCTAGTGGTCCAGGCGAATGCCTCTTGACCGACAGCGTGTTCGAGTCCCGTTCAGGACGACCATTCCATGTCTCTCCCCTTCTCTCTGTCTCCCTCTTTCCTGTCTGTCTTCACTGTAACTATCAATAAAGGCACAAAACAAAAGCCAAAAACAAATCATAAAAATAAAATAAGACTTACCGGTATCCTCAGTAATCTTCAACGAAGACCTCTGTGAGAAAGGGAGGGGGGGGGGGGCTATCACAAATGACTGAATGGAGGACATTTTGGTTCCATGTCCAGAACAACTACCTGGGCTTCCTGGACTTCAAGAAGGACTCCATAAAGAAGCTGACGATGAGAGCCAACACCTGCTCCTTCAACCCGGGCGTCATCGTGGCCAACCTGACGGAGTGGCGGAACCAGAACATCACGGCCCAGCTGGAGCACTGGATGGAGCTCAATGTCAAGTACGATAGATACATATACGGCCAGTCTGTGTGGTGCCGCCACGCTATGAGCTTGTAGATCTTCTATTTTTCAACAGCTGAAGTTTAAAATAATGGTTAAATAAGTGGTTAAAAGCTATAAGGTCCTGATTGGGTTTTTAATCCAGGGAGGATCTGTACAGCAAGACTCTGGCCGACAGCGTCACGGCTCCTCCCATGATGATCGTCTTCTACAAGCATCACTCCTCCATCGACCCCATGTGGCACGTCAGACACCTCGGTACGTATCACTCCCTCTATCGACACCTCGGTACGTATGACTCCCTCCATATCGACCCCATGTCAGACACCTCGTTACGTATCACTCCCTCCATATCGACCCCATGTCAGACACCTCGTTACGTATCACTCCCTCCATATCGACCCCATGTGGCACGTCAGACACCTCGGTACGTATCACTCCCTCCATATCGACCCCCATGTGGCACGTCAGACACCTCGGTACGTATCACTCCCTCCATATCGACCCCATGTGGCATGTCAGGCACCTCGGTACGTATCACTCCCTCCATATCGACCCCATGTGGCATGTCAGGCACCTCGGTACGTATCACTCCCTCCATATCGACCCCATGTGGCATGTCAGACACCTCGGTACGTATCACTCCCTCCATATCGACCCCATGTGGCATGTCAGACACCTCGGTACGTATCACTCCCTCCATATCGACCCCATGTGGCATGTCAGACACCTCGGTACGTATTGGCTGGTTTTCTGAAAAACCTATGTTTATTGCACTCTGTGCTAAAGTATAACATTAAGCTTAAAGCACCAAAAGAGGTTCCCTCCCAAAATGGGTTAACGGTATTATGAGAGCCTCCGTCTCTCGAGGTATTGATCCCGTGGTTGGACCTGGCTGACGCGCTGCTGTTAGACTTGTACTGTTCGCTGTGTGTCGGCGCTCCAATGATAAACACAGGCAGCTCTTCGTGCTTTTAAAGATGTATTGCTTGCTTCACCTGTTCACCATAGTCACTACAGCATCTGCGTTTTCATAAAACAACCCGTAATTACTAGAGACAGATAAATAAACATTTCAGACAAACAAACATTTCGCTCCAACAGTGTTTGAACAACAGTGACATATACCTGCGGTCAAAAACCATAATTGCTCTTCCGTCAATCCTCCTTACAGATGCCAGTGAACCTGACGCTTATAAGGATAACAGCGCCACCCCATGGTCACAAATAATTCACTTGATAATTGTACTCATTTGGCCCTTACAGGTATCATGGAATGGAATGTATGCACGAAACAATGCAGTGAGAGCTAAAAAAAACCCTTCATGGAGATTGTTATAAAATGACAGGCAAATCCTTGTCTTTTTTTGTTTTTGTTTGTTTGTCTTTAAAGGCACAACAGGGGCAGGAAAACGCTACTCCCCACAGTTCGTCAGAGCAGCCAAACTCCTCCACTGGAACGGACATTACAAGCCCTGGAGCGGGGCGGCCTCCTTCTCCGAGGTCTGGGACAAGTGGTACGTCCAGGACCCCACAGGGAGGTTTAGCCCCGTGAGGAAGCCGCACCCTGCAGAGAAATGAAACGAGAAAGACCTGAGATCAGATTCTAAAAAAACGTCTTCTACACCCTGACAGTTTTCTATTCTGGCCTGAGATCAGATTCTAAAAACGTTTTCTGAAAAAGCTATGTTTTCTATGTCAGTCGTTCTTCGATTTTTCAAAAAATAGCAGACCTACAAGCTCGTAGCGCGCCACTCGGTGGCGCGCTACGAGCTTGTAGATCTGCCATTTTTCAATAGCTAAAGCATAACGTAATTGCTTAACACCAAAAGGGGTTCCCGCCCCAAAATGGGTTATACGAACAGGGCAAAAACCAGCTAAGAGACTCCGGTCATGATTCACGGTGCAGGACCTCTTCGCCTTTCGACTTCTCAGGGATTAAAGTGTGATGATGGGAGAAACCATTCCACACGCCCAGCCCTGTATTTGTGTCCTTTACTACCATGTTGAAGTCATATTTGTAGACGACACCACATGTCCTTTCACATCCCAGTGCATTTTATTTACCTTTTTGTGTTGTTTATAAATTTCAGCCCACCTTTGGTACAGTAGGCTTTTAAAGGAGAATTCCATGATAGAAGGCTTTCTTACCTTTTTATTTGTAGTCGTTACGTCCCCCCACCAAAGAGGTCCAGGTGTTATTTTGTGCAAAAGCGCATTATTGGCTATTTCCCCTACCATAAGCCCTCAATGAATTGAATGGAGCTATGGGGTGTTGTGCTAATTCGCTTATGTCCATCGCTCAAATCTTTTTTTTTTTAATATATGCTCTCTTCATAATGTAAATAGTATCCCGAGCGACACACTTTACTACTTATGATGGAAATAAGAGAATTGGCACAAAAACCCAACCCCCATTGAGGGCTTATATTAGGGGAAATAGCCAATAATGCACTTTTGCACAAAACAACACCTGGACCTCTTTGGTGGGGACGTAACGACTACAAATAAAAGGTAAGAAAGCCTTCTAGTATGGAATTCTCCTTTAAGATTCCGGTGGTCAGGGCTTCTTCATTTCTATTTCAAAGCATACTGTATACAGCTGTAGTCTACTGACTGTACAATATGTACAGTATGCTGCAGGAGATGTATGTATTTAATATTGTATGGCCCTGAACCCAATGACCAGACCAACATTTTACAGATGTATATAATATTGTATGGCCCTGAAGTTTGAACCCAACGACCAGATCGACCCAACATGTTACAGTTGCATTTTTCTTCTTACAGATTTTTTATATTTAAATATAATTTTAAGCCGTTACATTTTCTTTTTGTTGATATCGTCGCTGTTCTTTTGCAGGAATTGTTAAACATTTTTAAGTTTACAGTTCAACTCATAGTAATTTGCTTGTATAAATTGTCAGAATGTGGCTCACAGCATGAACTGGTATGGTTGTTTTATACGTTGTGAACTAGTAGATCGCTATTTTTGTACAACGAAGTATAAATGGGGAGTTTATATGACTAACCGTTTAGTAGCAGGTGAAGTTGCAGACTGGTTTGAGTGGTTGTGTTCCATTTAACACGTTTGCGGTGTTTGAAGTTGAATACAAAATGTATTTCCATAAGCCTGTATTTCCATATGGATGGTTTAGATTTAGAATAATGTGAACCACTACCCTGAATTCTTTATATTAACACAAGGCAAATTTGCACAACTATGATTATTTTTTTCTTCCATCAGGGAATTGTTTTTTTAACGAAACATTGACCTTGCTGATGTAAATATGTGTACTTTTTGTAAAGGTCGATTAAATAAAATTGCACCATTGTTGCCAATTGTTGATGTTTTGAATGACATCACTGAGCTCTTTAACCCCTCAAATTGTCTGCATTTTCTCAATTCTGACCATTTAAGTCTAATTGTGGGCTTGCTAATATAAGGCCAGTACACCAACAGGCAACATATCTACGCACCTTATTCTGCCTCTTTTGGGAATACCAGACGAGTGGCCCATTTACCAACTAACGCTCCGGGCGTACAGCCGGCGGAACTGCTCAGCCTACTATTCCTAAAGTAACCCAAGTAAATTATGGTTAAACCTAACCTTATAACCCCAGTAAAACTATGCCTAAACCTAACCTTATTCCTAAACGTAACCCCAGTAAAACTATGCCTAAACCTAACTCTATTCCTAAACGTAACCCCAGTAAAACTATGCCTAAACCTAACTCTATTCCTAAACGTAACCCCAGTAAAACTATGCCTAAACCTAACCCTATTCCTAAACGTAGTAAGTAAATGGTGCATTTATATAGCACCTTTATCCAAGGCGCTTTACATTCACCCATTCACACACAGATGGCGACAGGCACCAACCAGCACCCATATAGTCCTTTTTAGCTAGGATCACTGTTCCAACTCAAACGGTGAGCTTGCTTAGTACAGTACATGTTGGCTACCAGAGTTAGTGTGGAAGTGTCCTTGAGCAAGACACTGAAGCCCTAATAGCTCCCGATGTGCTGGTTGGTGCCTTGCATGGCCATCGGTGTATGAATGCACAATCTCTGTAAAGCGCCTTGGATAAAGGCGCTATATAAATGCACCATTTGTATTTCTGACAAAATGCTTAACCCCAACACTACAACACTACCAATACTTCCAGTTGCAGTAGTTTCTTCGAGAACTGTATTTTTCTACTTCACTTGCAATGGCCTTTTTTAAAAGCTACAATCCTTAATTCCTATACCCAGGATTTGAACCTGGGTCTCCCGCTCAATCCTACGCAAGTTACACCAGTGACCAATACAGGATTTACATTTCTCAACGGCGGTGAGACCGTGCATCTCCAACCACTAATGTGCTAGTATTTAATTACCCATGATGCATCAACGGAGTTTGTATATTTCATTTCACTCCGATAGTGATGAAGACCTTTCATGGTCGAAACATGTTGGCAGTTGCTATTTTTTTCCCCCTATAATTTTGAACCCACGATTTTTGTAACCCATTTTTTTCCACCCAGTGTCAATTATCTAATGTAATCCTATTCCTCTTTTTTACGGGAGTGCCCGGATCGTCTTCTTCCTACACCTTGATCCCGTTTGATCTGTGGCAGCACCTTTTACATGTTTTATTATACCTTTTTACACCCGTTTTCTTCCCCCTGAATGGGCTAGTTGTATTAAAATATACCATACAGGTTGGTTTGTTTTATGAATTCCGTTAAGGATTGCAGATTCAAGCCACTTCACTCTCCCCTTTCAAACATCAAACTGCTACGGGGCATGATGGAAGCACATCACAGCAGCGGAAGCCAAATGAATGATTAGCCCATATCTTAAGGTAATAAGGAACAATTTATTACACGCTATATACACAATAATCTGCATGAACATAAGATCCGAACATCACAATGAACACCAATAACTAGGATACACCTGGGATGAGTCTCTCTCGGGTCCATTAATGCGCCCTTATTTCCTAGCTCCTCTAGTCTCACTCCTAACAAGGTTGTGTGAGGAATATGAGGAAAGGACATCTGTATAGTTTGTTCAATTCTTTTTTTTAAATGGTGTATTTTCTTACATCTTTAAAACACAGAGGCTCCGACAGTCTTGAAACATTACATTTGCAGAAAACCACGACGTAACAATTTGGTTTGCACAATAAAATATGTAGTCGTCACAGCTGTAATTTGGGTTTTTATACCTTTTAAGACAGAAACCCATTTTTGGGTTCTTGTTGCCATGTACAGTACAGTACAGTACAGTACAGTACAGTACAGTACAGTACAGTACATGGCAACAGACGTTTATCAGAAAACGTTTTAGAATCGGCCTCAGGTCTAAATGGGTTAAGTGTTCTATACGATTATAGATAGATTTACATAGCGAACAGGATAAGGAAAGCGACCGTCACACAAGTCCGAGCTTGTCCATTTGATTTGAGCACACATAAAACGTGATCTACTCTCTACACACATTTACAGTGATATTTTGCAAATATACAACGCGTCTAGCAGCACCACCACATACTACTGCAGGTATCCTTCTTCCCTTCTTTACGTAACCTTTTTAGGAGCGAGGATAGATGAGCTAGGACAGAGAAGACTAAGGAGGACCCGACATAGACACACAGCCTTGGCCTCAAACCAATTCAACTTGCCAAGACATGCGGCACGGTGGGCTTACAGCACCCCGACATCAGCACGGTAGACAGACCCGTGTTTGAGCCTGCGTGGGACATTCAGGTGATGTGAGGTTTAAGAGTAAGTCACGTTATTTTATTTGGGGTGCGCACGCTTTTTTCCAACACACCGGTCCGAAACGCAGGAACATGCGATGCGATAATGCGATGGTCCGACATGCGCTGCTGCTGCTCCCGTGCTTGCGGTTATGGTTAGGTTTAGGGATCGAGGTTTTGGATCAATAGTATGTCCGAACGGCACGGTCTCTCTCCAGTACTCCACCTGATGAACGAACGGGAGCATCGTCATCATCACAAGCATCGCGTTCACATCAACAAAACTTTTGAAAGTTAATTTGTCGTTTGAAGAAAGCACCATTATTAACATCTAATAATGGCTTCAGAGTCTTGGTCAAGGGCCGCCGATATTCAAGAAGCTTCCGACTATTATTAAACCTAATGCTTCGACTATTAAACCTAAACCCAGACAGTTTATGAGGCGTATAGACCGGGACACTCCACTGAGCATCAGAGGAGAGAGAAATGGGGACGTTTTGCCAGTGAGATTGAAAAGAAAGGAGAGGCACCAAAGAAAGCAGAGGAACCAGATGAAGTGAGCGCAGCAGAACGATCACTGCTGAATAAGTTGATTCGCAACAATCTTGTGAAGAACAGAAACCACGTTGAGGTCCTCCAGCGAGACCCCAACTCTCCTCTCTTCTCTGTGAAGACATGTGAAGAGCTCAGACTGAAACCTCCGCTGCTTAACCCATTCTGACCTGAGATCAGATTCATACGAGGTTTCCACTGGACACACACACTGGTCTGATGAACCCATTCTGACCCGAGATCAGATTCTAAAAATGTCATTCTTCGATTTTTCAAAAAAATAGCAGACCTACAAGCTCGTAGCGCGCCACTCGGTGGCGCGCTATGAGCTTGTAGATCTGCTATTTTTCAATAGCTAAAGCACGACATGATGCTAACACCAAAATGGGTTCCCGGTCAGAATGGGTTAAGGGTGTCTACACCATGGGCTTCAATAGGCCATCAAGGATCCAGGAAAATGCACTGCCAACGATGCTTGCAGAGCCGCCTCAGAATCTGATCGGCCAGTCCCAGTCAGGCACAGGTAAAAACCGCTTCCTTCTCATTGGCACATGCTGAGCCATGTCGACCCAGCTGACCAGTGGCGTCAGGCCCTTTGCATCGCGCCAACATACAGATCGGGTCATTGAAAAGATGGGGAGGTTTTACGCTGACGTCAAACTGGCCTATGCCATCCGGGGCAACAGACTGGAACGAGGTACAGTCTTGCAGGAGCAGATCGTCGTTTAGGACACCTGGCACAGTCCTGGATTGGTGCTGGAAGGCTCAAGGCCATCGACCCCAAGAAGACACGAGTTTTTGTTCTGGATGAGGCAGATGTCATGACGTCAACACAGGGCCATCAGGACCAGAGCATTCGCATCCATAGAATGCTGCCCAAGGATCGTCAGGTGCTTCTGTTCTCTGCCACCTTTGACGACATGGTGTGGAACTTTGCACGAAGGGTGATTTTTCCGACCCGAATGTCATCAAGCTGAAGCGTGAAGAGGAGACACTCGACAACATCAAGCAGTTCTACATATTATGCGAGGGGAAAGAGGCCAAGTTCGCAGCACTCTGCAACATATATGGATGCATCACCATCGCACAGGCCATGATCTTCTGCCATACTCGCGTGATGGCTGGCTGGCTGGCTCGCTGCTGAGCTAAGCAAGGACGGGCACCAGGTGGCACTGCTGAGTGGAGAACTGTCTGTGCAACAGAGAGCTGCAGTCATGGAGCGCTTCAGGAATGGCAAGGAGAAAGTGCTGGTGACCACAGATGTGTGCGCCAGAGGCATCGATGTAGAGCAAGTTTCCATCGTCATGAATTTTGACCTTCCCGTGGACAAAGAAGGGAACGCTGACGACGAGACATACCTTCACCGGATTGGCCGCACTGGGCGTTTTGGCAAACGCAAGGATTTGCCTTCAACATGGTTGACAGTCAACACAGCATGGATATTATCCGTCAAATTGTGTTGCATAATTTCAACAGGAAAATTGTACAACTTGACACCGAGGATGCAAATGCACTGGAGAGAGAGTCATGAGCTGAATTCGTTGCTCATGCAGTTGGATGGCGTAATTTGAAGGCAACATTAAGTTTGGAAACATGGTTGTCCAGCCCTTGTGTTGGCTGATATTTGATTGGCTTTTCACATATCTTGTCATCAACAATACTTTAAAAAAAAACTTAACAGCTGGAAAAAAAAGAAATAGTATGTCGGAACTAAAGCCTGTACACATTTTAATTTACAAGCACCACTGTGACCACAATTATGATGACTAACGACTAGTGCTCGGGGCATTAGGAGTTCAAAAGGCAAAAAGATCATTTGAAATCTGTGCTGAAGTCGTATACGTCGTCTGTCGTGGCCGTGGGGAGGCTGGGGAGGCTGACCTCCACCGGGGCTGGATCCACCTTCGCCGTGGTCGGTTCATCTGGGAGAGGAGGACGTTGATTCAATATCAAAGCGTGATCAAATGTTTGAGCATGTGAACCTTAAATCGGTCATCGTCAATATATATAATGCATTTTGGATGTAAACAGGTTTTTACCGTTGACCGAGGTCTCCTGCAGTTCCTCTGTTTGTTGTTCCTCTTCTTCTGGCTGTTCCGTGATGTCTTCAAGCTGAAAGTGCAGCACAACTTTAACAGTTAAGGCCCATTTTATTATTATTTCTTTTTTATATCCAACGATTTTGTAACCCACTTTTCACCCCTGTGTCAATCATCTAATGTGATCCTGGGCTCTACACACCCTCCACCAACCTAGTCCCCATATAGGGGACAAGGGGAGAGCAACCTAGTCCCCATATATGGGGGACAAGGGGAGAGCAACCTAGTCCCCATATATGGGGGACAAGGGGAGACCAACCTAGTCCCCATATATGGGGGACAAGGGGAGACCAACCTAGTCCCCATATATGGGGGACAAGGGGAGACCAACCTAGTCCCCATATAGGGGACAAGGGGAGAGCAACCTAGTCCCCATATATGGGGGACAAGGGGAGAGCAACCTAGTCCCCATATATGGGGGACAAGGGGAGACCAACCTAGTCCCCATATATGGGGGACAAGGGGAGACCAACCTAGTCCCCATATATGGGGGACAAGGGGAGACCAACCTAGTCCCCATATATGGGGGACAAGGGGAGACCAACCTAGTCCCCATATATGGGAGACAAGGAGAGACCAACCTAGTCCCCATATATGGGGACAAGGGGAGAGCAACCTAGTCCCCATATATGGGGGACAAGGAGAGACCAACCTAGTCCCCATATATGGGGGACAAGGGGAGACCAACCTAGTCCCCATATATGGGGGACAAGGGGAGACCAACCTAGTCCCCATATATGGGGGACATTGGGAGAGCAACGGACTTCAACTCATGCTTCCTTCATGCCTGAGTGTCCAAGTTTCTCCTTTACACCTGACAAGGTCTAAAGCAGCAGGATCAGCGTTGGATTAGAAGTCTTCATTAGAAGTCAAGACTTGCGTTGTATCCTCATTTCCATGCTGCTATGCAGACCACACTATACTGAGCTTCAATCAGTCGGACAGACTAATTAGCACGATTTTAATAATCAGAGGCAAAAAGCCAGAAGCCACAGTGTAAAATGATTTATGCTCTTTAATAGTTTTGCAATAAAGGCCTTTTTAGTGAAATAAAGAGTTCTAGTCACAGTAGTCGGAGTCGTGCCTTAGTTTAGCCAATAATGACCCAGATATTGCTTGTGAGATCTAGAAATTGACTAGAACAGGACCATAGTCCATTGTGAATTTAATTTATGTAATAAGGGCACCGTCACACATCAGCATTTAATGATTCTGAAGCATACTACGAGTGAATGTGCCTCAATACCTCAGCTAAGCTACTCTTTGACCAAATGCTTGTATTTATTTTTTTTGCCAATTACCCCTTGGTTCTTCATCTGCGACTCTTCTCCATTCTTCCGCCCCGAGTCTTTAACTTCCTTGGTGGGGACGCAGACGGTTTTCTCCTCGGGGATGTCAGCGACACTCAGCAGGCCGGCAGACGGGCCTTTAGTCGCAAACAGAATACTACTGGCCTTGTTGGGACACCGTACGCCTATAGGAGGGAGACAAAGATCACGTATGGAATCAATCCAGATGGAATGACATTTATTAAGCATAGTTTACCCTAAAAAAACAAGGTCTAAAACAGCAGGATCAGCGTTAGAACAAATTAGTCTTCATTCACAAGTCAAGACGTGTGTTTTATCCTCATTTCCATGCTGGTAGCCTGGTACGCAGAAACCATGTGTCTATATATATATATATACACACACACATACATCAACCTTTCGTCTGACACCACTATGGCTGTCGTTGTTGACTCTTTCATGTTTAAATGTTTGAGATAAAAGAAGCGTACCCCTCAGAGTAAAGATAAAAGAAGCGTACCCCTCACAGTGTCCTCGTTGGCCCTCTTCAGTTTCTCCAGATCCCAGCCCGTCTGCATCTCGGCCACCACAGCCTCCGACAGGTAGGGGGCGGGGCTGAGGGTCTCCGGTGGCTTGCAGTGGTAGTTCAGCTTCGCTCTATCGAAGACACAGGCCAGTGGAATAAACACAACAGTTTAGAATTTAGATGTTTAGGACATGAAGCAAGCCCTAGTGTAGACACATGGGGTTTGACTTGGCAACGATCATAAGTTAGCTTTCTATTCTGCTCAACACAAGCAGCCAGTGGCGTGGCAACGCATTTGGATCAGAGTTGGATTAAAGTCTTCATCATTCATCAAGACTGTTCAAATGTTTGTCCTCATTTCCAATGGCCACCCAAACCTCCTACAGCTCAGTAAACACACTCACCCTGTCCAGTCGTTGAGGAAGGCGGAGCCGGCCTGCTCCATGTTCACCACTCCACCCTTCTGCAGAAAGCCACGTTTCTTAGCGAAGAGGCTCAGGAACTCCAAATGGTTCCTGTAGTCTGCGATGTTGTACTGGAGCATGATCTGGAATGTACAGACGTTCATTATTATTGAGACAAAGTGGGGTGTTATGGGCTGTATAGTTCCAAACATTGGAACTGTCCCATTGAGACAAAGCGGGGTGCCTATGGGCTATAGTTCCAAACATTGGAACTATCCCATTGAGACAAAGCGGGGTGCTATGGGCTATAGTCCTAAACATTGGAACTTTCCCATTGAGACAAAGCGGGGTGCTATGGGCTATAGTCCTAAACATTGGAACTATCCCATTGAGACAAAGCGGGGTGCCTATGGGCTATAGTTCCAAACATTGGAACTATCCCATTAAGACAAAGCGGGGTGATATGGGCTATAGTTCCAAACATTGGAACTATCCCATTAAGACAAAGCGGGGTGCTATGGGCTATAGTTCCAAACATTGGAACTATCCCATTGAGACAAAGCGGGGTGCCTGTGGGCTATAGTTCCAAACATTGGAACTATCCCATTGAGACAAAGCGGGGTGCCATGGGCTATAGTTCCAAACATTGGAACTATCCCATTGAGACAAAGTGGGGTGATATGGGCTATAGTTCCAAACATTGGAACTATCCCATTGAGACAAAGCGGGGTGCTGTGGTGCTATAGTTCCAATCAGACAGATTAACAGCACAATAGTTATCTACACATCTCCCTCCCACAACCCACAACATCCATCGTCACCTATAGAATGGGTTAAGCACCGTTTACCCTCGAAAAGGTCTAAAGCAGCAGGATCAGCGTTAGAACAAATTAGTCTTCATTCATAGAAGTCAAGACGTGTGTTTTATCCTCATTTCCATGCTGGTAGCCTGGTACGCAGAAACCATGTAGTCTGTGTTCTGGTCACACTGTTTGAGCAGGGTTCTGACGGCCTCTCACCTGGTTCTGGTCACACTGTTTGAGCAGGGTTCTGACGGCCTCTCACCTGGTTCTGGTCACACTGTTTGAGCAGGGTTCTGACGGCCTCCACCACGCCGTCCAGTCCCTCCTCCACCTGCAGGCTCCTCAGCGCCATGGAGACGGGCGGGTTGGAGGGACACGCCACGATGCCCGGGCTGTCCAACAGCTTCACGCTCTTGGAGATGTGCACGTCCTGCATGATCCTGGAACACACAGGATGTGGAGAACACCGTCAGAATACACAATACAATGTTGGGGCCTGGGCCGTGGCTCAGTGGTCCAGGCAGTGTGCCGCAGGTTCGACTCCCGATCCCGACGGCCTTTACTGCATGTCTTCCCCCCCCCATTTCCTGTCAGCCTACTGTCTGTCCCTCCATAAAAAAAATTAAAAAATAAAAGGCGAAAACCACAAAAAAAAACATTAAAAAAAGAATAATAATACAATGTTGGATTGAAAACAGGGGTTTTTAGGGATGCACCGAAAGGGAAATTCTTGGCCGAAACCGAATACAGGAAACAGTTGGCCGAGAAGCCGAATATGATTAATATTATATACTGTATCTTTTTTTCCTACCATTGCTGTCATGGCCGTACCTTAAAGCTACCTGATTTATAGCAAAATAAATGGATATGGCCAAACGTAACTTAAATAATAATCACTATTATGGGTCCATAAAACATTTATTCAGCCCTTTTGAATGCATTAATTGCATACACTATTCGGTGATATATTTTCTGCCTATTGGGGCCGAAACCGAATAGCCCGAAAATGCATCTTTAGCCATTTTCTGCCGAATATTTTCTGCTATTTTTCTCCCCCCCCCCCCCCCCCCACACACACACACACACACGCAAATAACAGAAAAAGCAGCCTGGCAACGCATTTGGATCAGAGTTGGATTAGACGTCTTCATTATGAAATCAAGACTGTTCGCTTTTGTCCTCATTTCCATGCCGTTGCACAAGCCTTAAGAAATTAAGAATACAATTCTACCTTTTTTTCTTTTCTTAAATCAGTATCTCGGCCATTCGATTGCAAAGTGTTTGTTGAAATCAATGGAAATCAATGTTTTTCAGGTAGGTGGGTGAAAGAAAGGACGGTGTAACATTACAGTTTGTTTCCTAGTTCTTTGAACTCCCACACAATGTAACAATGTAACGATGCAATGGGTCCGACGGTCCGTGGTTAAAGGACAACTTTAGTTTTTTTCAACCAAGGTTCATGTTTTAGGATGTTATTATAGAAACTAAAAGGTGAGTGTTCATTTTCTTTCATTTGCTGCTTTCTTTCGTTTTAGGGATTTTAGCAGTTTTTGACAGGGGGGCGGGGGCATTCGAGCATGGGGCTAAATATGTATTTTTAAACACAATTTTTATGGTGATTTATTTTTTTATGGTTTACTATAGTCCTAATAAACGCCAGGAAATCTGACCACAAAAGATCACAGGATCTATTGAATGTGACAAACTTACATATTGAGCCTATACACACAGAATAAGCCTTCCCCCCAGTAGGCTACCTTCACATTCAGTAGATCCTGTGATCTTCTGTGGCCAGATGTAATTTCCTGGCGTTTATTAGGACTATAGTAAACCATAAAGAAATAAATCACCATAAAATTGTTTAAAAAATGCATATTTAGCCCCATGCTCAAATGCCCCCGCCCCCCCTGTCAAAAACAGCTAAAATCCCTAAAACGAAAGAAAGCAGCAAATGAAAAAAGATTAACACTCATCTTTTACTTTATCTAATAACAAACTAAAACATGAACCTTTGTTGAAAAAAACCTAAAGTTGTCCTTTAACAGTAATGACGTTAAGACGTTGTTCAGTGCATCAGTGCCACAGAGTGCTCCTAACGTTAACTCACTTGGTGATGCCTCTCTGGATCCCAGCGTTGCACGCCCGCAGCCCCTTCACGCTGTTCACCAGACTGCTCTTCCCCACGTTGGGGAAGCCTGAGGGCGGAAGGAAGGAACAAGAAGCACAACAACAGCACAGCCATGAAGACACAGATATAGATATTTAACCAGTTAGACCCTATTCTATACGTTGTGTTACGATGGTGTGGCTTAAATAGACACACCAGAATGGGTTAAAGGACAACTTTAGTTTTTTTTCAACCAAGGTTCATGTTTTAGGTCGTTCGAGCAAGGGGCTAAATATGTATTTCTTTACAAAATTTGATAGCGATTTATTTTTTTATTCTTTACTATAGTCCTACTAGACCTCAGGAAATTACATCTGGCCACAGAAGATCACAGGATATATTGGATGTGTCAAACCGGCATATTGAGCCCCAGTAGGCTACCTTCACATTCAGTAGATCCTGTGATCTTTTGTAGCCAGATGTAATTTCTTGGGGTCTAGTAGGACTATAGTAAATAATAAAAAAAGTAATCGCTCTAACATTTTGTAAAGAAATACATATTTAGCCCCATGCTCAAATGCCCCCGCCCCCCTGCTCAAATCCCTCAAACGAAAGAAAGCAGCACATGAAAACAAAATAACACTCATCTTTTACTTTCTCTCATAACAACCTAAAACATGAACCTTGGTTGAAAAAAAAACCAAGTCCTTTAAGCACCGTTTACCCTCGAAAAGGTCTAAAGCAGCAGGATCAGCGTTAGAACAAATTAGTCTTCATTCACAAGTCAAGACGTGTGTTTTATCCTCATTTCCATGCTGGTTAGCCTGGTACGCAGAAACCATGGGCTGTATTTTGCGTCTCTTATAAGTACCAGGTCTTATTCCCTATAACTTGAGTAAACTAAAGACCTGGAGGCGTGGTCAATGCTCTTTGGCCACTCAGAATAGCCAAATGCAGGCATTGATCACGCCTCCAGGTCTTTAGTTTACTCAAGTTAGGGAATAAGACCTGGTACTTAAGACACGCAAAATACAGACCTATGTGTCCATATATAATATACACACACATCAACCTTTGGTTGTATAGTACTAGTGAGTGAAGTGAGTGCAGGTACAGCTGCGTTGGGATAGGGGTGCTTACCGACGACACCCACTTTGAGCATGTCCTCCTTCTCCAGCGTGGCCCGGTAACCTTCCAGGAGCTCCAGGAGAACGTCGTTCCCCAAACACGCCGCCGCTCGGGATTTATCGAAAACGCCGTTTGCAGCCATTACCCGGTTTTTCCTTTCATTCTAATAAATAAAACATAAAAAATAATAAACATGAATCAGAAAAGGGGTTGGCATTACGTTGAGATTGCTAGCAAATTAACCCATTTTGGGCAGGAACCCCTTTTGGTGTTTTAAACATTATGTTATAATTTAGCTATTGAAGAATAGCAGATCTACAAGCTCGTAGCGCGCCACCGAGTGGCACGCTACGAGTTTGTAAGTCTGTTATTTTTGAAAAATCGTAAAAATGTGGTGCAAATCCTTGAATATATATTCTTTGAAAGTGAATGTTTTTAACTCTGGTCTAAATGGGTTAAGTGTTTAGTAGATTTGTGTTGTTCATTTCGATTAATTCTCCTTCATGCAGTACAAGGAAATTTCCTCTGAATAGAACTACAGACAAGAGTGTAAAACATTAGCAGAAGGTCACTTATCATCGATAGGACTCCAACTAGTTGATGTTGTCCCTCAACACTGTACAATACACTGGACATATCAGTGACCACCATGTGTTCACAACACAGCCTTGAGCTCCGCTATAGCACAACGGAGCCAGCAGGCTGTGCTGACGAGTTACTTTAGGAGGCTATAACCAGTTGGGGAAGCACAGTCAGCTACTCAACCTTCTCAGTCCTCCTTCACTAACCGGAACTAACAAAGACACTGAAAACTAAGGGTTTTTTCGCGATTTATTTATTTATTTAGACATTTTGTAGAATCTAGTCTCAGTCCTAAATGGGTTAACCCATTTAGACCTGAGGAAGATTCTACAAAATGTCTTATAAATCATGACAGTGTTCTGAAAACACTTGTTTTCATGTCAGTTGGTGCTCAACCTTTTTTCATGTCAAGGACCACAAACATTATATGTATTTGGCTGCCGACCCCCATCTGAAAACATGTCGTTCAAGGGACCCCCCCCCCCTCCCCAGAAGCAAATATTTGAGTGAAAAATGTTCGCTCTGCAAGAATATACAGGTATATTCCAAATTTGGAAATAAGGAAAAAGTTGTATTCAAAAAGTGATTATATAAGTCTGTCAACTTGTGATGTATGCAATATTCTTGTTTCCTATACAACTGTGATTTTGTATATCCTTTCTGTAATGTCCACGCCCACAATCTGGTGACGTCACCAATTAGTCATTCTCAGCACCTGAGCTGTATTGTTTTGGAGCTCTTTAACACATTTAGTACCGGAACTGCATCAAAATAAAGGCGCTGCTTGCGCCAGAGTAATCGCCAGAGTAGTGATCGCTTCTATTTTGAAAGCCATGAACCGGAAATACTTTCTTAAAAAAGTTGACTGACAAAGTGCCATCACAATCTCCGATCATCTTAATATATTTATATACGCTCCAAAAAGAGTTCATATTTTGCGGGAGAGACGGATGAGGAGCAGAAACGCAGCGCCAGCATATCGATCCATTCATCACCACGGAGAGCGCCCTGGATGAGGAGATACGAGTCATTCTTTCCGCCACGCTAACATGGGAGTCAATGACAAGCTAATTGTTTCACAGAGCGTTAGCATACGGCAAGCGAAATGCCAAAAATAAAAAAAGTAATTATTCTGAATATTATTATCTCGCCCCGCGTCGTTTGGACGTCGCTAGGACGTCCACAGACGTCTAAGGCACCTCTCGGTTCCAATCCTTATGACGTTTCAGGACGTATTATGTACAAAATGTGTTAAGAGTATGTTCTTTGTCTGTGAAAACCATAGCACTGACGAAGGACCGAAACGTTTGCTTTTTAATTGCACCATGAGCACAGAGCACCATAAAAAAAAAAAAAAGAATTCTAAGTCTCAGTCTAAGGAGTTTTACTTCTTTTTTTTATACGGTGAGAGAGTCTTCTTGTCAAAGTTTCCCTTATATTCCAAATTTGCGCCACATTTTCACAAAAAATAGCAGACCTACAAGCTCATAACGCGGCACTCAGTGCCGCGCTATGAGCTTGTAGATCTGCTATTTTTTTCAAAACACCAGCATGGGTTAAATGACTGCAGCCTCACCACTGTCCTGTCCTGGAGTTGAATCGCCGCCTTGAACGCCAAGACGGGGAACTCCTGCTGGAGACACTGGATCCACCTCTCCAGGTTCTCCTTCGGGACCAGATCTAAAAAAAAAAAAAAAACAGAACATCAAAGTCGGTTACAATTTACAAAGGAGAAGAGGATGGCAGTTTGGCCAAATGGACAGACTCGGACATACATCTGTCTGCAAAACTATCACACATCACGACAACTTGGCACAAGCTTTAATTGTTTTATCGTAGGGATGCTGCGATCTAGATCGTTCACTTTCGATTCGATACCAATATGGCAGTATCACTATGGCAGTAATACCGATCCGATACAGACACAACACATATTTTGCTGCTGCGTGCGACTAGCAAAACACTACATGCTGGAGCGGACAACTGGAATGGATTGCTTGGTTCGGAGCGTTCAGATCCGTCATTTTCGCTGCAGTCCGATCCGAACCGATCTACGTCATTTGGATGATATCGGGCCCGAGGGCATCCCTAGTTTATAGTTACAATATCTAATCGTTATAATATACCCCCCCCATCCACACACACACACACGCAAATAACTGAAAAAGCAGCCTGGCAATGCATTTGGATCAGCGTTGGATTGGTGTCTTCATTATGAAATCAAGACTGTTCGCTTGTGTCATCATTTCCATGCTGGTTGCGCAGGCTGGCCCTCTTAAAAACAAATATTTATATTCATCCCTGAACTGTCAAAAGGACCACTTCACACCCATTGTCAACCTCGTCTTCATATTAGGGTCCTCACTAACGCTCATATTAATAAAGAGAATGATGCCACCCTGTTTGAGTACTCTGCGGATTAAAAGTCTGCATTATGAAATCATTTTCTCAGTATCTCGGCCATTCAATTGCAAAGTGTTTGTTGAAATTCAACACAAAAAACACATTTCTACTTGATGAGTGACATGATGTACTAGCTGATGAGCAGAACACAAAAAAGATTTGTTTGTTTCAATTGTGGTCCATTCATCGTACTCCTCAATTCATCAACCGATCTAAGTCATTTGGCCGATATCAGGCCGAGGGCATCCCTATAGTTTAATCGTTACAATATCCTGCATCCATTTACCTATTTTAGTTAAAACAAACAGCAGTTTCTTGTTGCCTTTCCTCTGAAGCACAGCCTCCTCCAGCTGTGGGCACCTGTACCCCATGGGGTCCCTGGCATCCAGGACCTCCAGGATGACGTCAGACGCGTCTATGACCTGGAGAAGCATAGAGTTCAGTTTAACAAATAATAATAAATCAGTCATCTACAGCAGATCATTTCATATTCATACAGTCTGCTCCAAATTAACTGTACCTCAGTGCGTAGTGCGTAGAGACACACTTTGATCTCGCCACAAATCCTAAACTAAGTTTTCTGAAAAACTTCAAATATTTATATAGCAGAATTTTTTTTAAAAATCCATTTTTGAATACTGCACATACTGTCCAGAATAGTTAAAACACTAAAAGGGGTTCCTGCCTAGAATGGGTTAAAAAAGTCACGTTGCACACATGCCTAAAATTGCTGACATTTGCGCCGCCCTCGCTGAAAACAATGTAATTTAAACTCCATCTTGTCCCTCTCCATCCAGGCTGCATGAACAGCGCTCGAGCGATCTGTTTTCTGCCCCCTCAATGTCGTAACTCTGTCTTACTCTATGGCTCCGACATCCACTAAAAAAATGAATTAGTGGGTAGTAAACTGCATAGGACTCCAACTAGTTCATGTTGTCCCTCAACACTGTACAACACACTGGACATATTCGTGACCATGGTGCTGCAATGTGTTCTGTTCACAACACAGCCTTCAGCTCCGCTATAGCACAACGGAGCCAGCAGGCTGCGCTGTTGAGTTACTTTAGGAGGCTATAACCAGTTGGGGAAGCACAGTCAGCTACTCAACCTTCTCAGTCCTCCTTCACTAACCGGAACTAACAAGACACTGAAAACGTAGGTTTTTAACTAACAGACACTGAAAAGAATCGTGTACTGTTTTCGTGCAACATCGTTCTATGTTAACCCATTTAGGCATGACCTCAAAATGTAAAAAATAATCATCTAAATCCTCCAGTTTTCTGAAATAAATATTTTCACGATTTTTCAAAAAATAGCAGACCTACAAGCTCGTAGCGCGCCACTCGGTGGCACGCTATGAGCTTGTAGATCTGCTATTTTTCCATAGCTAAATTATAACAATGTTTAAAATACCAAAAGGGGTTCCCGCCCACAATGGGTTAAAGTACAAGCAGATCTACAAGCTCATAGCACAGCACTTGGTGCCGCGCTATGAGCTTGTAGATCTGCTTTTTTTTTTTTTTAATCGTGAAAATATGCCTAAAATCTTTGAATATATATTATTACAGAGTGAACATTTTAACTCAAATCTTTGCTTCTGGGGGGAGGGGGGGGGGGGTCCCTGGAACAATATATTTTCAGATGGGGGGGGGGGGGGGGGGCAAAGGCATATTAAATATCCTTTTTGGGATCTTTGACATGAAATATTGAGCACCACACCGACATAGAAACATAGGGTTTTTCAGAAAACTGTCAGGATTTTGAAGACATTTTTTATCATTTCGATGTCAGGCCTAAATCCCTTGATACAATGAAGTGATACAACGGATTGTCTTACCTTGTTCAACTCTGTACAAAGGGACTTTTTGGAACTTTTGTCTTTAATCTTTTTGTACTTCTTCTCGTCCTGTTAAGACAAACACGGGGAGGAAAAAAAAGGTAAATTGGGATCCATTTACATTCTAATTCTTAACGTAATGTTAGTCTTTTTATAATATATTTACCGTGCGAGGCTTTTTGGCGGCGGGTGCGTCTTTAGCGTCGGTACCCTTCCTCTTGTTCTCCTTCCTCTTCTCTTTTTTGGCCTGCATCTTTTTCTTCTTCTCCTCCTCGATCTGGGAGAGATTATCAATATTTTAGTCATACAGTAAGCACAGCCCCACAGGACTGCCATCAACCCCACACACACACACACACACACGCAAATAACTGAAAATTCAGCCTGGCAACGCATTTGGATCAGAGTTGGATTAGACGTCTTCATTATGAAATCAAGACTGTTCGCTTTTGTCCTCATTTCCATGCCGTTGCACAAGCCTTAAGAAATTAAGAATACAATTCTACTTTTTCCCCTTTTCTTAAATCAGTATCTCTACAATATCTCGGTCATTCAATTCCAAAGTGTTTGTTGAAATTCAACACAAAAACACATTTCTACCTGATGATGATGATAATAACTTGATGTACTGATACCAGCTGATAACCAGAACACAAAAAGACCCATGGTGTCATGGAGTTTTGGTGTCTCATGGTGTTTACTCCTCAATTCATCAGTAAACGCACACTGTCCAGGTTTCATTTTAATCCACATTCTAGTTATGCGACACCTTATTTGAGAAGGTGTCACAAATGTTTGATGTTAATTATTACAACTGTCAAGACAGACCATAATAATATCATGACAGTAAATTAACATATTGCAGCTATAATAAAAGTACATTGTCTGTCCGACTGTCAGGTGGAAAACGTATACCTCCAAAATGGTTAATTTTCAGGATTCAAAAATCAAAAGTACAAATACAAATCAAAAGCGCTTCGGTCAAGTTGAGCTGCTACTTTCGTGCGAGGCTGTAGTATTAGTGTGGTATGATCAAGTATAGTCTCAACGTAGCCAGCCAAATATTCCGTAAGGAAGTTAGGAAGCTGCTATTTCCGTTCACGAAAATATATTTTGAAATATCTTTACATATATTAGGATGGATACATTTAAACGGAAGTGGGGAGGAGGCTCCACATTTATATTTTACTCATGATCAGAGCTTCCGTTGCTCCAGACTGTATGACGGAAGCATTTATATTTTACTCATGATCAGAGCTTCCGTTGCTCCAGACTGTATGACGGAAGCATTTATATTTTACTCATGATCAGAGCTTCCGTTGCTCCAGACTGTATGACGGAAGCATTTATATTTTACTCATGATCAGAGCTTCCGTTGCTCCAGACTGTATGACGGAAGCATTTATATTTTACTCGTGATCAGAGCTTCCGTTGCTCCAGACTGTATGACGGAAGCATTTATATTTTACTCATGATCAGAGCTTCCGTTGCTCCAGACTGTATGATGGAAGCATTTATATTTTACTCATGATCAGAGCTTCCATTGCTCCAGACTGTATGACGGAAGCATTTATATTTTACTCGTGATCAGAGCTTCCGTTGCTCCAGACTGTATGATGGAAGCATTTATATTTTACTCATGATCAGAGCTTCCGTTGCTCCAGACTGTACGACGGAAGCATTTCTATTTTACTCATGATCAGAGCTTCCGTTGCTCCAGACTGTATGACGGAAGCATTTATATTTTACTCATGATCAGAGCTTCCATTGCTCCAGACTGTATGATGGAAGCGTTTGGTAAATTGCGAGAGGCAACAGTCTGGCAACGCGAGACTACCGTACATGAACTATGGCATTAATTAATGAAAAAATACCACACAAACGGTTAGAATAATTATGGAGATACGAGGTTTCTGCCCGGCGACAGCGATGACATCATGTCCCTTACCTTTATCCGCCTCTGTTCCGCCTCTCGGAGCACCTCCTCTTTGAAGGGGGCGATGTTGGGCACGCCCAGGTCCTTCTTGGGACGCGTGTTCACGCCTTTCTTTTTGGCCTCTTTTCGGAGCTTTTTGTGATGCTCCTTCACCTGAAATAAATACAACAAATAACGTTTTTAGTTTTTTTCTTTTTAGCCCATTGAGACCAGAGGCCAATTCTACGAATGCCGTCTCTAAACCAGCGGGTTCTCAATCTTTTTTCCGTGGCAAAGACCTCTGAAACACTTTCAAGATGTGTTGAGGCCCGGCGGGCGCCGATGTCTGGCTTTCATGTGGCAGCCAAGTCTATGGACTTTTAATGTTTACGTTAACTGGGGGGAAAAAACAGCCTGGCAATGCATTTGGATCAGCGTTGGATTGGTGTCTTCATTATGAAATCAAGACTGTTCGCTTGTGTCATCATTTCCATGCTGGTTGCGCAGGCTGGCCCTCTTAAAACAAATATTTATATTCATCCCTGAACTCTCGAAGGACAACTTCACTCCATTTTCAACGTAGTCTTCATATTAGGGTCCTCACTAATGCTCATATTAAAGAGAGAATGATGCCACTCTGTTAAGAGTACTCTGCAGAAACCTGCCTACCACTGAGTGACGTCGTCATCAGTAGACCATTTTAGGACCATTAGTAGAGGAGCAACTAATACCAGTAAGACGCGCAAACGCGGGAAGCGAACGCAGCTGAGACCCTGCAGATCATGTCTGTCTGTCTGTCTGTGTGTCTGTCCCGCTGTTACTGTATATGTGGACCTGGCCCCTTTTGTGCCCATATATGGAGCTGAGTGGACCTGGCCCCTTTTGTGCCCATATATGGAGCTGAGTGGACCTGGCCCCTTTTGTGCCCATATATGGAGCTGAGTGATTGCTGATGCAACACACTCCATATTTGGATAGCGGGACAGACACACACACAGACAGACAGACACACAGACAGACATGATCAGCTAGGTCTCATAGTAAGTGCTCACTGCGTTCGCAATGAAGAAAGTTGAAAGTACTAAAAAAATAAATATTGTAATGTTTCAAAATGAATTATAAACTTGCTTTATTTTCATTATTCGAGGTCCAAAGTCCCCACTACTGCAAATAATTGCCATTTTCTTTTTACATGGAATTAAACTTAATACATTACAAATACATTTTAAACTCATACATCAAAATCATTTTACAGTGACTCAATTGTCTAGAGCTGTAGCGTGCGTGCGCACGCACACACGCGCACACACACACACACACACACGCACACGCACACGCACACACGCACACACACACACACACACACACACACACACACACACACAGTCAGTGTAATGCCAGTTGTTACCCGTTACGTTACTAACCTTCTTCTGGATCTTGTACTTTACGGAACATGATATCCTCTTGCTCGCCTTCTTTAACTCTGAACACAAGGACAGCAGTGGTGTTAAAAGTTAAGTACATTTACTACTTACGTACTTTTAATCCACTACATCTCAGGGGCAAATACTAAATAGTGTACTTTTACTGTGCTATAACCTACTACCATAATTATTTGAAAACTTTAGTTATTTTGTAGATTTGTATTATTATTATTAGAAGACATACCGGTACATTAACATTAACCACCTTTTTAGCCCAACAGTATACATGCGTTGGCCATTTGAAAATAGCTGATCATTGTGAGCTTGTAGATCTGCTATTTTCAAAAAGATCTTTTAGACATTTCATACAGATTTGAAAACGTGTGAAAATGAGACATTCTGCTTTTGCTACCTCTTGACACCAATACTTTTACTCGAATAAATATGTAATTCTGGACATTTACTTGTTAACAGAGTAATTCTACATTGCAGTATTGATACTTTAGCTTACTAAAAAAACCACCACTGAACAGTTAAATGCGTCAGGTCGGTGACAGAAAGAAAGACACAGGGCACCATGTGTGGAAATTAACTGGATGTTAGTTAACAGCTAATGCTAACAGCAAAACGTAGCTAGCTAAAGTAGTGGTTGCTTAACGCCGTCGCCAACACTAAAGCACTTATTAATTGGGTTCGTTGAGAATTGCGACGCACAGGCAAGAGAGAAAAAGAATGACTGAAATGTTATGTTTTGTAAGCGTCATATATATTATAAGACAGATGCTATAGGCCTACTTACTGGGACGCTTCATTGTGGATG
The DNA here is from genome assembly GCF_963924005.1 of Protomyctophum bolini. Lineage (NCBI taxonomy): Eukaryota > Metazoa > Chordata > Actinopteri > Myctophiformes > Myctophidae > Protomyctophum > Protomyctophum bolini. The sequence goes on along the minus strand of NC_137863.1, from coordinate 3,271,443 downwards.
TGTGTGTGATGGACTCTGCACGTGGAACAGAGTGGAGTCAGCACGAGCAGCCAGCTACGGACTGCCGCAGTGTTGCCAGATAGGGTGAGAGAAATGAGCAGCAGGCAGCAGCCGATTGAGAATTGTTATTCACAGTTTGTGGAATTGGTACATTTCAGTGATTGATTGATTGCTTGATTGCTTGATTGATTGATTGATTGATTGATTGATTAATTGATTTATTTATTTGTGACCGGGGCCCAAGTATGAGAGTCTGGTCGGGGATAGGGCCGAGAGAATCCAACCTTCCGAAGTTCGGAAGGGACAGATATGATCCTCTTGAGGCAAGCTGGTCTTGGTGTCCGGCGGTCGGTATAGCGCGATCCTGGTATGGAGTCCTAGGTCGGCGTCCTGATCTCGGTTAATAGCTTAACTCCGTCTAATGCTCGCGTAGGCACCTATCTTTATAGTGTTGAGATGTCAGAGGTATGTCAGAGTGACGTCACCTCTGACACCCGGGTTATGATGTCAGAGAGGCACTCCGTTCCTTCGTCGTAACACTAGTCAATAGAAAATCTGCTACGAGGATAAACCAGAAAAAGCATTTCAAAGACTTGTTTACATCAGGGTCCCCCATTTTCAATTCATCGTCCCATTTAAAGACAAATATAAACATGTAGGCCTACACTAGTATGGGGGGGAAATGGGTCAGAGGACTGACTTTTTTTAGCGGTCAGTTTCGAATGGCAGCCGTCTGTAGTTGGTGTTTGAGAGCGCCGGTTATGAAGGAGTCTAGGGATTCACATTTCTTAATGGCTGTTGGTAGGGCGTTCCACATTTTAGTGGCATAGGAATGAAATTAATTGAATCCCTTGTTTGAGCCATATATCTGGGATTGTGCACGTGGTGTGTTGAACTCCCTCTGCTGTTTATGAGTGTGGACTTATTAAAGTATTTAGACAGGTAGGCCTACATGGGTATCTTAATGGTGTAGCGAAGCAAATCTTGTAGAGTAGAGTAGACGTACCATGCAAGCCCATTGCAAGTTGCTGTACTCTGACATCAACCCTAAACCATTCCAGCCTGTCAAAAAGGGTGGGTTCTGGCCTTCTGGGAGTAAGGCCTGACCAGTTTGTTTTGGGATGTCTGGAGCCTTGTTTTAAGGGCCTGCTGTGGTACCTAGAAGTAGAAGTGCATGCATAGTCGAAGAAACCTTGTGTGGCTCCTGTTAGGCCTCACTGGTCAACAAAAACACCTTTTACCTTTTACTGATTACTGATCCAAAAATAATGGATTGGTGTAAGGATAGTTTCTACTGAGTTTAGAGCTGAGGACCTTATCAACCTGCACCAGATGAACAACTACTACTTAGAAACAAGCCACAATAAACAACTACTCTCTTTAGAAACAACTTAACAAGCCCAAATAAAAACAAGTCCAAAGTAGCTTATAATGAGCGGACATGGCAACCATGGCTACCGGAGGAGAAACTGCATCCGCTCACTGGTCAGCGGGGTTCCTCTCACGTCGCCACCTAGAGGACGGGAATGCGTTTGATGTGACTGACCATTCACAACACGTTTGACACGCGGTAATCTCTCAGTCAAAACAGATGACGTTTTTGAGGAACAATAAACAATAGGGAAGTTGTGTACAGTATGTCTAGTGGATATATTTTTTTTAAATAAAACGAACTCTCCCATTCCCCGTCATTACGGTAAATAACATCCCGCGTCACGTGACCTGACCGCTGGCCTCTCTTAGCAGCAAATAAGCATCTCTTTTTTTGGGGGGGAGTCCCAGAGAGTCCAGCATCTTTTTTGGATGAAATTTTAGCCCCGTGTTGCTTTCGTGCAGCACCCCAAAAAATGACCAAACTGCAGTTCCTGAACGTCTTCCTGACCGAGCGGCTTATGCTCGCCGCGCAGGAAATCTACAAGTCCGTGGAGGACACCATCCTGGAGTACCAAGAGGAGATAGCGCTGCGCGAGCGGGAGAACGACCATCTGAGGCGCAGGCTGCGGGAGGCAGGCATCGAGATATGGCCAGGTTAGCGCTATTAGCATTGTTAGCATGCTACAGCCAGGAGGTTGCGATATATGGCCAGGTTAGCGTTATTATTATTATTAGCATTATTAGCATGCTACAGCCTGGAGGCTGCGAGATATGGCCAGGTTAGCGTTATTAGCATGCTACAGGAGGCTGCGAGAGGCATGCATTAATATTATGGAACCCCCCCCCCCCCCCCGCAGTTAATATCGATATGTTAGCATTATTAGCATGCTGCTACAGGCTGCGAGAGGAAGGCATTGAGTTATTATGGCCAGGTTAGCATTTAGCATTAGCATGCTAATACAGGCTGCGAGAGGCAGGCACCCACTGGGCTATGGCCAGGTTGGTTAGCATTAGCATGCTACGTTATATTATGCTCTGCTGGCTGCTAACTAAACAGTCGTGTTGTGGGGAAAAAGTCGCACCCACTTTCCATAATATGGCTGTCGTGTCGCTTATTAGTGAGGCACAGACTTTTACACCGAGTGTTTATGATGATCCGGCTACTATAAAGGGACACGTTTGGCGTGTTTTTGCTTTTATTGCAGGCCCACATTCCAATCTGGCTAGCGTTAGCTCGTCGGCTAGCTGTAGGCAACTTCAGCTGGTGTTGTGGGGCTGCCTGCGCAACCTTTGTTCGTTAGCCAGCTAAGCTAGCCCCAAGTTAGCCGACTGTGGCTGGCTGTTTGGCTGGCTGTAACGCACTGTAGCTTTAAGATGTGATTCTTCTCGTGTTGCCCGCCTTCATCGTCAGTGCAGTTGTAGTGCTAGATTGTGTAGCGTCTCTTCTCTCAACGTTTGTTGTTTTGTAGATGATAACTTGAGACTCCCCCCTGGTGTGTGTGTGTGTGTGTGTGTGTGTGTGTGGTCAGACCGTCCCTCCATGATGCTAGAAGAGGAGGATGGCGAGCATCCAAGGCGCGAGTGGAGTCCCAGCATGGGCCACGAAGAGCGTCTCCCCCTCCAGATCAAGGACAAGCGAGAGCTCCGGACCAGCCAGGGCAGCGAGGAGCAGCTCCGCGGTGGCGGGCACGGCGGTGGTGGCGGCGGCGGCTCGTGCGGCACGCCGGACTCCATGTTCACCCCGCCCCGCGTCACCAACGAGTACCCCCCTCAGGAGGCGGTGGCCCACACGTCCAGTCTCCCCCAGCAGCAGAGCCAAGGCGTGGAGAACAGGGAGACCAGGGACTCCGGCTCCGGCCGCTCGTCCAGACACGTGAAGGCGGAGGGTGGCGGCGGCGGCGGAGGAGGAGCGGCGCACAGAGGCTCGACGGCGTCCAACACCGCCCCTCCTCAGCCCCTGGCCGCGGTCAACCCCAACTGCTCCAACGAGAACAACATTGACATTATCGGCGTGGAGAACGGGGGACAGATGGCGGGCTCCAAGGGAGCCGCCGGGGGCAGCGGCGGCAGAGGACAGGGCTCCCACATGCGTAACCAACAGGCCGCCAACAACAACAACAACAGCGCGGCGGCCGTGGACCCTCACCAGAAGTCGCCGCTGCAGGCCCACATGTCGTCCTTCTGCTGCAAGGTGTGCGGCGAGGCGTTCAGCCACGCCGGCCACTTGCACGTGCACGTGCAGGTGCACACGCGGGAAAAGCCCTACCGCTGCGGCGTGTGCGGGAAGTGCTGCAGCTCCTCCGGCCGGCTGCAGGAACACGCGCGCAGCCACACGGGCGAGAAGCCCTTCCGCTGCCAGATCTGCGGCAAGGGCTTCACGCAGATGGCCCACCTGAAGGTCCACATGAGGATCCACACCGGCGAGAAGCCCTACAGCTGTCCGGTGTGCGGAAAGTGCTTCAGCCGCTCTGACAAAATCAAAAGGCACCTGCAGACCCACAGCCGCGAGGGAACCTATTTCTCAGGGCAATGAAACCGGTGTTATTTTTTTGTTTGTTTCTTTTTTAAAACCACCCACTTTGTGAATCATGTTGATATGGGACACTTTAAGAAAAAAAAAAAAAAAGCTAATTTTGCTGCCATTAAGACGAGGCTTTTCTTCCTATTTTCAAAGAACAAGGAATTCTGCATCTCTTAGAATGTTTTTTTATCTAGCCTAACACTTCTCCATGCCATAGTCCTGCAATAGAATTTGTATTGCATAGTCAGTTTTTAGTATGTGTCATTTACTTACTTTTTTTTTTACTTGTCACTGAATATGAAATCTCTAAGACACAATTTGATGACTTATAGCTAGCCTTTTCTGAATTATTTAGCCTTTCTTTAGTCGTATACCTAGCATGATGAACACAGTCTTCCACACACCTTGAAATGAGATGCATTCAGAATTGCAACAATGTGCAACATTCCACAACTTATAATGACGCTGTCGGGTGGAAACCTTGTATGTCCTACCTTAAACGGTTCCTTTTTATTATTGTTTTTAATTTTTTATGGCCGATCTACAAGCTCAAATTGCAGTTCTACAAGCTTATAATGCAACCCGTTGTGAGCTTGTAGTGCTGCTATTTTCGCTACCTTTTTTTGTGTGACACTGTCTCTTGTAGATAGTCTGCAGACTGCAGGGCCCAGTGGTCTCTCAGCGATCTCTGGATCTGTATGGCACTGAGGTGGTGAGGTGAAAGGCCGCTGCAGCAAAACGCCTCTGTGTGCCTTCTCTGCCTCCCGGTACCTGACGTCTCGTTATCCAGCGTCGACGGTACAACTGTAGCGTAATGGCGGCACTTCTCTCATGTGTTTTGTAGGACATGCGCACTTTGTGCATTCTGTAGTGAGCTTGAATGACAGTGGCAGTGCCTTTCTTCTTCTTTTTTTTTTAGACCTTCCCGAACTCTGGAATCTCTGTAGGTGGCTTGTATCTTCAAGGTGGCACGTCTTAACTGTATACTCTCGTTGTAGATATTTGCCCTCAAAGAGAGCTGTGTATCGGCTTTGGGTGATAATGGTTGCGCTCCTACGGAGCAAGTATCGTTTTATATTTATACATATCGTCATTCTCACTGCAGACTGAATAACGGTAGCAGCCTGCCGTTTTCCCCTCGGCTCTCTTCTGACTTTCATGCCTCTGTCTGAACCCTGCTTGGAGAATGACAGCAGCTCCCTTCATCTTCAGGTAGTCTGTGCTTATCACGTTGCAATCCATGCGAGCTCTGAACTGCCTGTGCATCACTACAGCTTTGTGCCGACGGTATTGGGCCTGTATGAGTGTGGCACTTTGATGCAGTTTCTCTAAATTCGTTCCTGTCAACTCTCTCCCTCCAATTGGCTTGTATAGAAAAGAGTGGACACCCGAAAATGGACATCCGCATTCAGCAATCTGGCTCGCGATTTTTGGACCAACACTAGTGGTTCATGCCGTATTTAACCCAAATGACAGGCTATGGTTGTTGAGTGTCTGCTGTCCCTCCTGCCCATGGAGTACTGGAAGCAGTTTGTGATGTTGGAAAACATGCAAGGTAGTAAGTAGACATCGTATACATTTACGAAAAAATAATAAATATAAAAAAAGTTTAAATATGGAGATGCAAGGTTTGTGCCCGACAGCAACGATAAGCGTGTCTTTATTTTTAGACACCTCAAATCCATAGGATGTCAAGTTAATCTTGACTTGGGGAACTAGACTTGAGACCTGTCTTGTACTTGTCTAGTCTGCTGGCAAGAAGTCGACCACATACTTTGTAGCCAAATATCAGGAGAGAATAAAATCTAGGTTGTAAAGTACTTCACTTGCAAGTTTAGTCATGGTTTTCAATAAATCATATTTTTGGGAGCATCTTTCTGATTCTGAATAGCCTTTTAATTAGAAACCTTTAAATGTTATGTCATGAAGCAGATATGCCTAATTGTATTAAATGGGGCTGGGGTGAAAAAGGTTGTAAATCCATAAATGCTGATCATTTGAAATTCACATTTTCTTATGCCTGTTCTAAAACAAGAGTTTCTGACTCTTGTAGTATTGTCACTATTTGACACATAAAAAGGTTTCTTGCCTAAAATAATCCATGGCACAAAAGTATTAAATTGCTAATATCCTGATGCATTGTTGCAGCGCTGAGTACAACTTAACCATGATGTGTATTCTGTACATGTTGTCCATTGAACTATTGGAGGAATCTATTGTGAGACTTTGCTCTGCTCTTTCATAAGATAATGTGATATTGTTCTGTAAAATACCACTAGTCCCACTCCCGAGCTATCATGCAATGTAGGAGTTCTGTGGCGTCCTTTTTGTATGACCCGCACTATAGCATAATGATTGAGTTGATGCAGAAAGTGACTGCATCACCACCACAGGCCATACAGTATTATCCCAGGCTAACGTATATAAGCTTTTTTTTTTTCTTTTCAAGAAGGGGGTCAGTCTGTGCAGACTAAAAAGGTTTATATTCCCCCAATGTTTCTATAACGGCGAAGGTCTGTGTAAATGTCAGTTTCTTTTTGAAGAGTGGTCTCATTGGAGGTCGTTTTTTTTTTTTTTACTAGTAACCAATGAAACGATTGGTCTTTAGAATCCGGTGCTTGCTCAGCAGTGCCCACTGCCCGACTCCAGCCCGACCCCTCTTGAAGAATGAACTGTACACTTTACTTTTTTTCTCAGGACTTAACCCATTCTGACCGGGCACCCATTTTGGTGTTGGCATCATGTTATGCTTTAGCTATTGAAAAATAGCAGATCTACAAGCTCATAACGCGCCACCGAGTGGCGCGATACGAGCTTGTAGGTCTGCTATTTTTGAAAAATTCGAAGAACGACTGACATTTTTAGAATCTGATCTCAGGTCAGAATGGGTTAATCAGACCAGTGTGTGTCCCGTGGAAACCTCGTATGAATCTGATCTCAGGTCAGAATGGGTTAATGCTGCATTCATGTCACATAGTGTGCAGTTGGTTCCCAAACGTTTTAGCTCGAGACCCGAAAGAGAGATTCTATGTCTGTCTCCCCCCCCCCACCCGGGACCCAAACTAGTGAGAATATCACGGATCTACAAGCTCACAACACGTGGCATCCTGTCAGCTTATAATATAATATTGTAGAAGTATGTTTATTTTTTAACGATTTTCTTTATTTAAAGTTTTTATGGGATTATTTTGAAGGAGGAAAAAAATGCATTATTTTTCTAACTTATGAAAAAAGTTTTGAGTGTTTTTATTTTTTAATCTTTTGAAATAACGCCCCGACTGGAAAATCATACACATCCTGAATCCATGTCTGAATGGTTGGAGGTTTGTTCCATGTGGGCTTGGGATATCATATATAAATTTGCCCTCGCTATCAGAAATACATTGTACATCGGAACAACTCGAAACCCCTCAGTCAATGACTGAAAAAAGATGAGCATTATTTAAACATTAATCTGGTTGTCCCTAATTTGGGCAAGGTTTCATCTTTTCCCCCATCCCTGTGTTTCCCACTTAACCTTTCGAGTTTATGGTTAGGTTTATTGTTTTAAGTGGGGAACAAAGAACCATTTTCGTTTGTGGGGAGGGGAACATGGAACCTGGGGAACATAGATACGGTCCCCTTTTTCTCAAATGTTTAAAAACAAATACACCTTCTAAAAGCTCACATAGTCTTGCTACACGGTTGTGAGCTAAAAGTATTTAGGCCTTAGAGTGTAGATAGTTACTAGTTCTAGTGTCCTCTTCAAGTAGCATACGATTTAGACTCTCATAGATTTAGTATTTTATCGATTCTAACGTTAGATTGAAAATGTCAGAATGGATTAAAAATGCAGTCTAAATCTTAGGCTACTCTTCACATCAAAGTGCCATGAATGCAGCACGACCAGCATCCCTCCTCTTCAGTCTACTGTCTCTCTCTCTGGGACTACTTTGTTCCCTCCCTCCCTCTCACACACACACACACAGACATACTTACATATTACTGTACAGTGTTGTATCATTGTGTATTAAATGTTATTTTTTAATAAAGTAGTAATTGAGTATTTTTGGTTTGTAGAAGTGTTGTGTTTATTCTTTTGACTGGGGGGGGGGGTGGATGGATGGGAAAACGTAATGTCTAGAGTAGAGATTCTCCGACAACCGTCCAGCGATTGGTCATCGGCCGATATTCACTCTGGTCGGTAATCAATCGGCAATTTACCCTATCTGGAGAATTACACCATTTAAGTGGTATAAATGTCAATCAGATGTATAGTATAACATTTTTATGACAGGCCTAAACATTCTCTCCTTCCTCCCCAGTCCCCACAACACAGGAACAGTTTTGAAGTGGGTTTAGACATAATCATTTTGGAAATATTAAAATGTGCAACATTTCATAAGATCGATATCGGTATCGCTCCCAGAAAACCTGATTTGAGCGTCTCTATTAATGTCTGATATTTGACCTGTGCGTGTGTATGATTATTATCACATTTGTTTTTCAGATTTTGTATTGACCTGTACTTTCCTTGAACTGTACCAATTCCGCAAACTTAATAACATTTTCAATCAATCAATGATCCTGGCAGGGAGGGAGACACGCCGGCCACTGCCAGGGTACATTACGGTAACGACATGACGTCACGAATCCAGCCAGCCGACGAGGACGCCATCTTTTTTTTGTGTGTGCTGTTTACGTCAGCCTGATTTCGTTGGCGGCGTAAAAAATAGCCGATCCACAAGCTCACAGCGCAACGCCGTGCGACGGCCTCGTGAGCTTGTAGATCGGCTGTTTTCGCGCGCGACACTGCTGCGCAAGGACTACAGAACTACAGTAACCATGATCAGAGTGAGGTAGCGCGCCTTGTCGTCACGTGACCGTCGCCGCCACAAGGCATGCGTGCGCCGTTGATCCGCGGATGTGTCGGTAAAAGTAAACAGAGGCGATCACAGATACTATCGCACCACATTATTAGTATTTGTATTACTAGTTCTACGAACTAAACGATGACTAAGTTACAATACCTGAACACGTATCTGACCGAGCGGTTGATGACAACCGCTGAAGACATTCTCCAAGTGATCCGGGAGACCATCTCCGAGTTCCAGGAGGAGATCAACCGGACGAAAAGTGAGAATCAGTATCTGAGGAGGCAACTCGCTGCAAGCAACGAGAGAGGACAAGGTAACGAAATGATAAACAAACCCAATATCATCATGATCCTTAATCTCCCACTGTAGTCATCAGGATGAGTGAGTAACGCACGGCAAGTTGTTAGATCAAACTATATAGTTTCTGAAGCTAAAAGCTATATTGTGGATTGCAAATGTGCAACGGGAACCTTCCAACCTTCCATTTAAAGCACATAGCCTATTTGCACTTTGGAAGAGGTAAGTTTGCATTGCATTTTAGTTATACCTTGTTTGCCATCATCATGAAACTCCAAATATTGGTAAAGATATATTCAGGGGTTGTTTCTTTGCGCCATTGATTAGAAATGGCTCACCCAAAGGAGTCCAGGCATAGAGGCATGGTGAAACAAACGGGTCTCAAAGTCAACCTTTTAGCACATATCATCATAAACAACTGCCAAACGCAAACAAAGTTCTGCCAATCTATAATATTACGAAACCAGTTTCTTCTTTTTGTTTGCTACTTCTTTCCTTTTTTCCTCCTCCTGGAGGCTGGAATTAAAATGTCAAATTAGTGTTGATTTCTCACTATTTGAGTTTTATAGTGACATGAAATTATAAGTCCCTATAGGGCTTAATGCAACCCCCCCGTCCGTCCACACACGCACACAGACACGCACCACCTTGGAAGCAAACACGTGAGTGTTTGGTTTGGTCTTTCAGCACCATAGACAGCACCTTTTTATTGTATTTTACCCAAAGGCAGTCTAGTCTGTGGAGGCCTATTTTCAAATCAAATTAATCAAATGACTACTACATTACATTTGTTTTTTGTTTAAATATAGCTCTACTATACTTTGACTAAGACCGCCCACACCTGTCCAATGTCCAGGCTCTGCCAGCATAGTCTGCCAGTGACATGTTGAGCCCAGTGTTGTTTTCGTCGACTAAAACCAAGACGAAAAATATTCGTCGACTACCTTTTACCACGGACGAAAACTAAATAGAAACTAAGCTATGATGACTAAAACTAAGACTAAAAATACCGGCAATTTTGTCAACAAATAAAAACTCGACTAAAATGCTAGGAAGGGACTAGTGGAGAAGAGATCCAGTATAAGTCATTTTACAATTACCTTAGTTGCATGCTGAGAATAGCCGATCTACAAGCTCACAACGTGTTGCGCTGCGACACGTTGTGGTCTTGTAGATCGGCTATTTAAGAAAAAAAGGGCAGGTGTCGTTTTTCTTCTTTCTAATTATTTGTTAGGCCCACTGTTTTGTATTTATTGTCATGATTTGTCACCATCCGAGTTGGCTTTGTCCGACGCTTTTAAAGGTCTTTAAATAAATACTTTCTGAAACGTCTATGGGGAAAAATGACTGGGAAATTCTCTTCCGGGCCGCTCGTCGCAATGAAACTGCGACGCTCTACTCTATAATGCCATTCTAACAACAACGCAAATCATGTGAGCTCATCATGCTTGTTGTTTTCCTATTTAATTCGCAGCACAACAACAGACTGTGTGGGTTCGCGTTGTCCCGCCCCCGCCGCCCCACGAGAAGCAGCAACAATGTGAGATCGACAAGACGAGTCCCGCTGGTGTCCGCGAACACCCGGAACCCCCGCTGGTCAAGGAGGAACGCACTCTCAGAGCATGTCAAATCGAGGAACGGAATCTCAGAGCATGTCAGACGGAGGAACGGACTCTCAGAGCATGTCAAAATGAGGAGGAACGGACTCTCAGAGCATGTCAAAATGAGGAACGGAATCTCAGAGCATGTCAGACGGAGGAACGGACTCTCAGAGCATGTCAGACGGAGGAACGGACTCTCAGAGCATGTCAAAATGAGGAGGAACGGAGTCTCAGAGCATGTCAAAACGAGGCGGAACGGAATCCCAGAGCATGTCAAAACGAGGAGAAGCCTCCGGAGCCAGCCGCCATCCACACGCCGGGCGACGGTGACCTCAGTACTTGTGTCTACGGGACGAGCGATAACAACAACGGCGGCGGCACGCCCCGGCGACAGGCCGACCCGACTCCGCCTGTCGTCGACGACGGCGTGGAAGAAGAGTGCGACATCCGCGTCACAACGGACCAGTTCAAAACGGACCAGTTCAAAACGGACCAGTTCAAAACGGAAGCTCGTCACGAGGAGTATGGCGAGTCCATCGGTGCTTTTGAACCCGAACCTCCGGTTAGTAGCAGCGCACAGTGCTCCAGAACTCAAAGCGAGTGCGCGGAGCAGCACGTGCTGCTGCTGCCGAATCGACGGGACTGGAACGAGAAACCGCCCGAGGAAAACTCGATACCGGATCACGACCACGACGACATGGAGTCTGCAGACTGCATGGAGTCCTCCTTGACCTCGCAGCAGTACCTCACGTATCACATGCAGTCGCTCAACAACAACAACAGCAGCAACGACAAACTGGGCTCGTCCCTCTGCAACATCTGTGGCAAGACCTTCAGCTCGCTGGGGAAGCTGAAGGAGCACCAGAGACTCCACACGGGGGAGAGGCCTTTCTGCTGCGAGTTCTGCGGCAAGCGCTTCAACCAGAACTGCAACCTGAAGGTCCACGTCAGGGTTCACACCGGGGAGAAGCCGTACCCCTGTCCGGTGTGCGGGAAGGGCTTCAGTCAGTCCTCCCAGGTCAAAATGCACCTCAGAACTCACAAATAATACAATCTCGTTCTTCTGACATTGCTTGGGATCATTCTGCAAAAAAAAGACACTAAACATTTGGGAGGCGTGTGAATGCATAGTACATGTACTTATAAGACTGTTATTGCAAAAAAAGATGTGTGTAATAATATGTCATGTGATTAAAAGCTGCATATTTTTTGGAGTCACTGAAAATAGTGGAATCTGTATGAAGATAAAAGCTATCGTGGCAAAGCTATTGTTCAACAGCTAAAGTTTCAAATGACGGTTAAAAGTGGTTAAAAGCTAGTGCGTTCCCGTCCTTAATGGGTCAAGCTCCTAGTGTCAGATTTGTTGAACACACTTATTTTCTTCTTTTTTAATGACCTACTCACAGTCTCACCCCAAGCCTTCGTAACCATGCTTATTCTGGATTTTCCAAACATGGTTAGATTCTGTGGGGGAAAAAAAAGGTAACAACTAATTGCTGAACTACCGGCATTGTCTCTGGTGGTGATATTAATAAAACTGAAACCCTTTGATTGGATTCATGTGGTTCTCCACCCCAAAAATAACCTATTTTCTGTCAGTTTGCACTGACATGCCATGAAGCGTTGTATTCACGGAGACATTCCTAAGACAATCATTTGATTTGAACCGGGTCCGGGGTGCCTGCTGCTCAGTGGCCTCCTAATGATTGGTTTAGGAATGCACAAAAACAAAAACAAAATGAAAATAACAATCAAGGCTTCATGGGCTACCTTTTGCTGTTTTTAAATTTCAGTTCAGTTCAGTTTCGGAAGGAGGACATACATTCATACATTGCACACAAATTCCAACATTTTTCATATTCATTATTATTATTATTTTTTATATATGTTTTTTTTTTATTTTTATTTTTTTAGTGTCCATAGGTCCTGTCCTTTCCGAAAAAGGGTTAGGGAGAAGCCATAGGCTTGTCGTGCCCTACCCCTGGAGTCCATTTGTTTACGTGTAGCAGGCCGTGCCTGCTTACACAGTGCATAATTACATTCATGCTGTCCTTATGTATGTACATTCATCTACACACATTCATATATATATTACATACAACATACATACATAGACACATCCATATACTAATAACTGTAAATAACAACAATGAAATGAAATTTGAGTCGTGAATCCGTCAGTCAAGAAGAGACAATATTTATAATTTTGGTTCAGCTTATTTTAATCATAACCAGGCATTGTACAATGATGATTTCAAGTTCAGCTTCATTGTAATAATTACACCATGCTGCACATTTTTACAAATGCAATGAAATATGTGGCAAATCTCTCTCTCTCTCTCTCTCTCTATTCAGACAATGAAAAACAAACTAAACACAAGATATCAGGAATCCCACAATGAAAACAAGTTATGTCATCCTAACTGTAGGTGGCGGTGGTGCCTACTGTTAAAATGCCACCCGTAAGAATTATTCATTACAAAGTGAATGTAAAAAAAAAAAGGAATAAATCCAGCTGCTGCTGTCACAGACAGAACATCTAGTTGTAGTTACAAGTTCAGAACACTAGGTGGCACACTGACACTGCTGCTGGTGTACCTCCATGAGCAGCACACTGGGAAATGTTGTACATAGATTGGCAGCAAATGTTAGTTTTAGTCGTCGTCTCTTCAATAGTTTTCATTTAGTTTCAGTCAACCTGGAATGTTTTAGTGTTTAGTCTAGTTTTAGTCGACTAAATATCATAAGAATTTAGTCGACTAAATCCACAGTTGATTTAGTCGACTAAAATGTATTTTGGCGGTGCCTTGATGCCGTCGTAATGACCGTTGTTACACTTGCTGAAAATAGCCGATCTACAAGCTGTGAGCTTGTAGATCTGCTATTCTCAGCATGCAACCATAGTGTACATTATAACAACACATAAATGGTGCATTTATATTTCATTACATTCACACACCGGCACCAACCAGCACATCGGGAGCAATTTGGGGGTTCAGTGTCTTTGTAGACAGGAGGAGGAGGAGCCGGGATTCGAACCGCCGACCCAGGGATCATTGGACGACCTGCTCTACCTCCTGAGCCACAGTCGCCTCTACACATATAGGACCTCATTTATCAACCGTGCGTACGCCAAAATATGGGTGCACGCCGAAATTGCCGACATTTTTGACATTTACAATTTCCGGCAAAGCTTGAAATTGAACGTGACAACGTTCAAAACCCACGTCTGCTCCGCAGCTGGCGTACGCTGTTTTTCTGTCTTACACAAGCGGAGCAGCATTGTCTGAACTGCTGACACGCTGTCACAGGCATCTAAACATATGTTTTCGCTCCTAAAATGTTAATATAAAACGGTATGTGTATGTAAAAAAAAAGGGAGAGATTTCCAACTTTACAAGTAATTAAAATCGCGCAATTAAAAACAATATAACATGTTTACAATGTATTAGTTTGTGCTTAATCAAACAGTGATTTACTGGCCTTGTTATGCAAGCCACTTGTGAGATGATTTTGGAGCGCATGCGGTGGGAAAAAAAAGGCATAAATGGATGCCTTTATTTCCAAGTGACAATGACAAGCATACAGCTTGCCTATTTGTAGTAAGTACTAGCAGGCTATAGGCGTAAGGGGCTTAATCATTCACCATTTAAATAAGTGCTTAGACAGGTGTTGACAGTTTTGACAGTTCAGATAAAAGCGAGATCATTTTCGGGGCTCGGGAGGACGGGACCGCGCGGCGTGCGTCGCCAACACATACCAGCACACATGCAAGCGGCAAGCCTTCATCCATATGTTTATGATTCGTTCATCAATGATCAAATCAGAAATCACTACATAAACGTTGATTATGACTGCCTTGACGACATGATAGCCTCTCTCATGCTGCATGAGAGAGCTAGGCTATCATGTCGGCAGTCACCTACAGGACTTTAATATCACAGCAGTGTGCAGTCTTCGCCGTGCACTGCGCACGAATGGGTAAAATTAATATAGGCCAGCCTACAAACTAATTCCATTCATGGCGATGCGATGTCGATGTGTCATGTATATGCGTGCATGCGTGGACATGCAAGGCAAGCGAGGGGAGAGGGAAACAGACAGGCCTACAACTTTATTTAATTCATGCAGGTGTTCGTTCTTTGCGTGTGCGTCTGTGTGTGTGTGAGTGTGTGTGTCAAGAGTGTGGGCAGCAAGGCACGGGAGAAACGTATTTTTTCCTGTAACCCTGGTTACCAAACTTACCAGCCGTCGTATTGCAATTGTTCATGTCGCAAAAACGAGGGCAAGGCTTGATTTCATAGGGCGTGCCAGATATATTTCAGCCGTCACATTTATTAACGTCAGAACGAAATTAAGGAAGGATCAGCTGTTTGCGATCACTTTATAAATGCCGTGGCGACGTGGGTGTACTACGAAACCTGCACTCGAATCTGTGGCAGATTTTACACTCGATTGATAAATGAGGGCCATAGCCTACTAGGGTCAAAGCAAAGTAGGTCTCGACACTATTCGTTCTGGACACTAGATGGGAGCATTGCATCTTTAATGGGACAATGGAGCCTCAGCAGCTAATGTGGTTACCGGTATTTGTTAATTAGATCTCCAACAGATCTAGAGCAGTGGTTCCCAAACTTTTTCATCTCCTCCGATTCAAGCCCACAGCGGCTTTTGAGCGCTTTATTTTTTTCCTTCTTGTTTTGAGGCTATATATATATATATATATACATACATCTTTTTTTGTCCTGAACTCGTCACATTTACCATTGACAATGAAAGGAGAATTTACGTCATATGTGTCTGAACCAATCAGCTTTTTGTAGCAACACAAACCCATTCCGACCTGAGATCAGATTCTAAAAATGTCTTCTACATCCTGACAGTTTTCATTCTGACCTGAGATCAGATTCCTAAAAATGTCTTCTATGTCAGTCGCTCTTCGATTTTTCAAAAATAGCAGACCTACAAGCTCGTAGCTCGTAGATCTATTTTTCAATAGCTAACGCACGACATGATGCTAACAACAAAATGGGTTCCCGCCCAAAATGGGATAAATGCTTTTGACAATGAAAGGAACATTCACGTGATATTATGTAGACGAGCATAATGGGCTATTTTGGCCAGAATGAGATGATATATATATGTATAGTGATAAGAGCGCCCCTCACTTCACACGGGTGTGATTTATTTTAACCTCAATCCTGCCTGGCTCTGGGTACAGTGGTGGAAGTAAGTACTATTATGTTTCAGAATAAAAGTAGCGATATCACAAGATAGAAATAAAAAGGTTACAAATAAAAGACCTGTATTCAATGTTTTATTGGATTGAAAGTATAGCCTATATTGAATATAGCCGATCTACAAGCTCACAATGAGGCAAACAAAAAAGGCTCCACAGCCTGACAGAGGGCTCTGCAGTAACATGAACAAGACAACAGACATACTGAATAACCACTGACAGAGGGCTCTGCAGTAACATGAACAAGACAACAGACATACTGAATAACCACTGACAGAGGGCTCTGCAGTAACATGAACAAGACAACAGACATACTGAATAACCACTGACAGAGGGCTCTGCAGTAACATGAACAAGACAACAGACATACTGAATAACCACTGACAGAGGGCTCTGCAGTAACATGAACAAGACAACAGACATACTGAATAACCATTGATCTGCAAAGGAATGCAATGAGCATTTAAATCAATCAATTGGTTGACTGATCATGATGGTGACACATCATTCTAACACATGCATTCATCAAGAAGGGAACAACTACAATCAGAATTAAGAATACAAAGTGTTCAACTGAATATCGCTATCAGTATTCTTAACATGTCTACCATGTCTTACACAGCTCTGCTGTATTTTCATAGACGGGCCAAAGCGCCATCCCTGGATAGAGAGGTTGTGTGAACGTGGTTTTAACTGTGTGGAGGAGGGTCATTGTGTCAGAAACACTGTAGAAGGACAGGGTGCCTGCCTTGTGATCCAGATACACCCCCACTCTGGAGGAGGCAGGCCCTGACACTGTAGTGACA
Organism: Protomyctophum bolini; assembly: GCF_963924005.1. NCBI lineage: Eukaryota > Metazoa > Chordata > Actinopteri > Myctophiformes > Myctophidae > Protomyctophum > Protomyctophum bolini. Next base: position 3,254,749 of record NC_137863.1, on the reverse strand, counting down.
ACACTGTTGTGGCTGAACCAGTAGTCGTTACCAGAGCACACTAAACACCAGGATGTATCATTGGATCCAAAGACGGTCCGTCTGTCGGTGTCTTTATAACAGACTGCTATAGTAGCCCCTGCACCACTCCTCTCTACCTCCCAGTAACGACGTTCAGACAGACCCTCTGTACACAACACCTGAGGATAGTCCCCTACAAATCTCTCTGCATTATCAGGGTAAGGTTGTTGTTGTTCTGTTCTAGTCACCTTCCTCTTCTCCTCTGACAGGGAGAGCTGTTTGTCTATTGTGTTCACGTCCAGAGACAGAGGACAGGAATCTGTGAGAACACACGACAAAAGAAAATCCAAACCTCATCAACCTCATTGTGTTTAGAGTTAATAATTATCTCAGATAATAACATTTCAGATTGAAACGTCAACATTCAGAAACAACACCAACTTGGACTCACATCGTAAGAAGTCCTTCCTGGTCTGAGGCTCCGCTGGATGTAAAACATCAACTGCATACTCTGGAGACACAAGAAAACAGTAAACGTCGTCATACTGAAGGATGGATTCAACTGAAGTTCCAAAAAGTTAAAGCTATTATAGCTCGATAGTAATCATTGCTTTAGTAAACAGAAAATACATGTTCAGGTGGGTTACAAATGTCAACCAATCAGGAGAGAGAACTCCTCAAGATCATCAAATACTAATAATCTCATCTCTCCTTTGAGTAATATTATTGTTGCTTAATTCTTATTTTACTGTCCAATCTGACAGACTGATGTGTACCATCAGTCTGTTCTAGTTCAAACATCTCCACTTGCCTTCTGGCTTCATGCATCCATGTTTACTATGAAAAACAAGAAACACTTTTAAATCTCACCTATCTGTGGCCAAGTTGTCGTCAGGATGTTGTCCAGTTGGTCTCTCAGACCAGACACGACATCAGTCACATCTGTGAAGGACCTCAGAGGACAGACGACCACACTGGGTGAGACTGGAGATCCAGTGGAACTGGAGAGAGACCGGAAACTCTGGAGAGAGACAAGCAGAGAGACCAGTAAACCACTTTAGACAGGGACGATCAATGATGATCATCAGTGCCCATACCCGAAGGCGGGGTTGGCGAAAGGGCCTTTCTGTGTGGAGTTTGCATGTTCTCCCCGTGCCCCCTAGGGTAGGTAGGTACCCTCACAAAACTGCCTCCCCCTGGCCAGCCGGGGCGCCTGATGGAGAGGAAAGGAACTGGTTGGAATAACGTGTTCCTTCCACGCGCTACGTCCAACCAGGGAAACTCCCCCCTGTCAGGTGTAAAGGAGCAACTTGGACACTCGGGCATGAAGGAAGCATGAGTTCAAGTCCGTTGCTCTCCCCTTGTCCCCTTGACTAGGTTGGCGGAGGGTGTGTAGAGCCCAGGATCACATTAGATGATTGACACAGGGATGAAAAATGGGTTACAAAATCGTGGGATAAAAAATATATATATAAAAAAATAATAAGATGATCAATAGATCAGTGCATTGATCACAATATTGTAGAGTTGAGCTGATGTTCTTGTTGTTTATCCCATTCTGAACGGGAACCCATTTTGGTGTTAGCATCATGTCGTGCTTTAGCTATTGAAAAATAGCAGATCTACAAGCTCATAGCGTGCCACCGAGTGGCGCGCTACGAGCTTGTAGGTCTGCTATTTTTGAAAAATCGACTGACATTTTTTTAATCTGATCTCAGGTCAGAATGGGTTAATCAGACCCAGTGTGTGTCCAGTGGAAACCTCGTATGAATCTGATCTCAGGTCAGAATGGGTTATTTGTTTCGGTTTCGGCAGAGCCTTCTTCAGAGCAGACTAAAACGTGATGAAACACATTTTATTTTGGAGTGCTGCTTATTCCATTTAGTTGGTTTATGAGTTATAAGTTATTTTAAAGCTGAGCTCCCACTGCCTTAAACAAAGGGCAGTCTCCAGAGGAAGCACACCTGTATTTTATTTCTTTATGCTGATCATTTAGGTCTGCTAGTTTTGGATTATTTTTTTTTTTAATGGAAACAATCATGCACTAAAATGATTATCTAAAATTATTGTGATTAGGCGATTATGTAATAATTGGTATAATAATACTAGTATTATTAACTACCAGCATGAATAATGTCATGTTATGCCATGTCAAGTAATCTACTATAATGTAATACATTAAATTATAACGTATTTTAATCACTTCATGGAATGGAATATGAAATATGAAGCCGATTTGTTCTTTCAGAACCAAAGTGTCAAAAAGCCACGTGTGGAACCTGAATGAATGTGATGTCGTCCTCAGTGTTGGACAGCTCCTCCAGCTCAGCATGTCTCCTCTCCAGCTGCTCCAGGGTCTGTTCCAGCTGTTTCAGGAGAGCCTCAGTCTGAGCCACGGCATTCTGCTGCTGACCTCTGATCAGTTGTTCGAGCTCGCCACGTCTTCTCTCAATGGAGACCATCATCTCACTGAAGATCCTGTCACTGGCCAGCACTGCTGCATCTGCAGAGCTCTGCTTAGCGCGAACACACACACACACACACACACACACACACACACACACACACACACACACACACACACACACACACACACACACACACACACACACACACACACACACACACACACACACACACACACACACACACACACACACACACACACACACACACACACACACACACACACACACACACACACACAGATCTGCTATTTTCAAAAGATCTTGAAAATAGGTGTACATCTTTGAATATATATTTGTAAAGCAAACATTTTGAACTCAAATCTTTGCTTCTGGAGGTCCCTGGAACAAAATATTTTGAAATGGGGGTCCGGTCAGATACATCTCATTTTAGGGTCCTTGACATTAACCCCTTTTGGTGTTAGCATTACGTTATGCTTTAGCTATTTAAAAATAGCAGATCTACAAGCTCATAGCGCGCCACCGAGTGGCGCGCTACGAGCTTGTAGGTCTGCTATTTTTTTTAAACCGTCAGGATTTAAGACATTTTTAGAATCTGATCTCAGGTCAAAATGCGTTAAAGAATGCGTAAAAGAATTCTTCTGTACGTTAGAATCTGATCTCAGGTCAGAATGAAAACTGTCAGGATGTAGAAGACACTTTTATAATCTGATCTAATAATAATAATAATAATAGCTCAGATTTATATAGCTCTTTTTTGAATACCCAAAGCGCTTTACATTAGGAACACTAGGAACGGACTTTAATAAGAGAAAAAAAGGAAAACAAAACATAACAGATACAACAACAGCACAGGGTTAAAAAGATAAAAGGATAAACGAGGCCTCAGCTGGGGAAAGCTATACTACGGAAGAGGTGGGTTTTGAGTGAGTTTTTGAAGGAGAGGAGAGAAGGGTCAGAATGGGTTAAATCGTTTTGAGAACCACTCACGTTCAGGACGTCCAAGACCCGTCTCTGGTCTTTCAGCTCGTTCTTCTTCTCCTGGATCTTCTGCTGGACTTCCTCCTGACTCGTCGCCAGCTGTTTCTGCAAGAAGCAGGAAGAGATACAGTTTGGTTTGTAAACATTGTGGACTTTTTCATGTCGGGACCATAGACTGTAAAACATATGGACAAAGCGTTCTCCGGGTCTGATATGGACGTAAGATGAAGCCTGTCAGTCCTTGAAATGTAAGCTCACAGTGCATCGCTTTGTGTTTGTGCCCTGCTGCGAGCTTGTTTTAAATCTGCTATTTGTTTAACATCTCTAAAAAATAATGTATTTCGTGTCTTCAAGTGATGGTGGTGGTGCTACTGTACCTGTTTCTCTGCCCTCTCTGCAGCAGCTGACACCGTGTCATGGCCCTTGTGATCATCCATGGTGCACAGATAGCAGATGGACTGTTGGTCTGTGCGACAGAACACCTCCATCAGCTTGTCATGACTGGAGCACATCTTCTCCTGCAGTTTGTCGGTGGCCGGGACCAGCTTGTGCTTCTTCCAAGTAGGACCATCGTAGTGAGGCTGAAGGTGAGTCTCACAGTAAGAGGCCAGACACGTCAGACAAGACATGAGAGCTTTGCGACGTCTGGCTCCGGTGCAGACATCACAGGCCACGTCTGTTGGAGCGGCGTACAGCGGAGCAGCAGAGGAGGCAGCAGGAGACTGCTGAGCTCCTGCACTGCTCAGCTTCATCACCAGCTGGAAGTAAAGAGAAGAGGAGGGGAGGTCACTCACCCAGGAGACATTCAACACAGTCATTGTGAGCTTCATGGTGATAAAAACGTTATTTTAACACAGGTTCTGAACTTTGTTCTGAAGCCTTGTTAGAAATGTAGCTTACAATGTACGCATTTAGCAGACACTCTTAGCCACTACTAGGTTTGCCCTAAATGAATGACAACCCCGGGTGGCAGCTATAGTGGCTCAGGGCTAGAGTGACGAAGTGTCCTTGAGCAAGACTCTGAACCCCAAATTGCTCCCGATGTGCAGGTTGGTGCCTTTCATGGTTTCCTCCAGCATCGGTGTGTGAATGTGTGTGTGTGAATGCACCATTTACAAGCCAAGAATAGGGGCACTAGGGTTTAATGATTAACCAGTGCAGTGACTATAACAAAGTCAAAGATCAGAGTAAATTACCTTAGTCAACAGAACAAAGTGCTAGAATACCATCAAACCTTAACTAGCATCCGTTTAAACCAGTGGTTGTCAAATGAATAATTATGCATTTGTCCACAGACTCCCCTCCCATCTCAAAATACTTTTGCCAGGGACCCCCATAAAAGATTTATGTCGTTAAACAAACAAAGATATTGCATATGGTGTTCAGATATGCATTGTGAGCTTGTAGATCTGCAATGTTCAAATAGCTGATGTACCGTTTACAGCATGTGCATAGTAGAACTGCTGTGGCAGAAAATGGAGTTTCATGTGTGGCAGTGTTGTTTTTGGCAGCAAATTTCTATTTTAGTTTAGTCATAGTCTTTGGACTGAAACTTGGATTTTAGTCGACTAAATCTACAGTTGATTTAGTCGACTAAAATGTATTTTGGCAGGTCTTGATGCCGTTGTAATGAGTGTTTTTACACTTGCTGAAAATAGCCGATCTACAAACTCACAACGCGTCACGCGTTGTGAGCTTGTAGATCAGCTATTTTCAGCAGTGTAAAATGACTTATACTGGATATCTTGTCCACTAGTCCCTTCCTAACATTTTAGTCTAGGTTTTATTTGTCGACGAAATTGTCAGTATATTTAGTCTTAGTTTTACTAGTCATCGTAGCTTAGTTTTCATTTAGTTTCCATTTGTTTTTGTCAGTGAAAATAGGTAGTCGACGAATTTTTTTTGTCTTAGTTTTAGTCGACGAAAACAACACTGATTGTGTGGTTGTAACTTTGTAAGGTCATCTTACCTCAGCCAGCAAGTTGTTCCTTCTCAAAACTGGTCTAGGACTGAAGCTCTCTCGGCATTGGGGACAGCAGTAGACTCCAGTGTCATGGTGGTCCCAGTAACCCTCGATACAGCCGCTGCAGTAACTGTGTCCACAGTTTAGACTCACTGGTTCCTTCAGAATGTGCAGACAGATAGGACAGCAGAACTGCAGGTCCTGGTCCTGCTCACATCCCTGTTGTTGTTCTGCCATTTCACTGACGACCACGTTCACACACTGAGAGAAAGCACAACACAACACTTTGGTTTACTCTGACGGGGAGAGAGAGAGAGAAAACACAGCTCTGAGTTTCATTTCTTCTGAAGAGAGTTGGGAGAGGCTGAGAGAGGGTGCGGCTTCCTGGATATTTGCAAGAGACAGGGTTTTAAAGAGACAGTGAATGAATGTGTATTTTTTCACAAACAGGTTCAGCAAGGAAGCCTGGTGACGCTGCCATCATTTTTTTTAAATATGTATTTCACAGGAAAACAGTTCCTGAAACAGAATTATGATTACATATTGCATTACATTATGTCACCTTCTTTGTTAGTTATCTGCTCATGTTAGTCCCCTAGTCTATCCTGGTGTTATTGACTGACAATGCTTTATTGGGATTAATAGACTAATTTACCTGTGGAGACCCGGGCCCTGGAACCCCTTCAAATACTGCTGTTGGTGGTCCCGACTCCCGAGTCCCCAGAACGGTTCGGGGGACTCGGGAGTCGGGACCACCAACAATGTCCTTTTAAAGGCAGTGGTTCTGGCAGAAGCACTGCCTTTAAATGGACATCCAGCCTTGAGATCTCTCTCAGGCAACACATTAACTCCACTTAAGTCTATCTAGGGTTTATTAGACTCAATTGGTCTGGTTTTAGTACTAGTTAACAGATTAACTAAATCGCGTTACTGTAGTTAGTACTATAGGGTCAAAGCAAAGCAGGTCTCGACACTATTCGTTCTGGACACTAGATGGCAGCATTGCATCTTTAATGGGACAATGGAGCCTCAGCAGCTAATGTGGTTACCGGTATCTATTCATTAGATCTCCAACAGATCTAGAGCAGTGGTTCCCAAACTTTTTCATGTCAAGGACCCCCAAAATTACACTCATTAGCCCACGGACCCCCATTTGAAAATATATGCCAGACATTTTTACGGCTCTAGCAGTGATTCTCAACACATTATTATTTCAAGGACCCCCAGTTTGACATGCATTAGTATACGGACCTGCATTTAATGGCATTTCTATCTCTGAGATCCCAATTTATATTGTAAAATCAATAACTCTACAAACTGTACAAATGGAACAAAATGGATCCATTAGGGTCCATTTGTACACGCTCTGAGTTACAGACTCATAAGGGTCCATTTGGTTCCAAACTATCATTTAGCTGGGGGTCCCCTGACCCCACTTTGTGAACCAGTGGTATAGAACTATTAAAATATATAAATATTAACATTGATTTGTATATTTATTAAGTTGATTCTAGTGCTAGACAGACAAATACGTCAGACATTTTTAAATAATACTTTTTATACTTCCCCTTCAACTAAACGTTATTAAATAAGAATGGCGGGAATGCTTTAAGCAGTTCAAAGACACAAAAAAACACCGTTTTCCCAGTTTATTAAAAAAAACTGTTATTTCAACGTTTGTTTGGAAATCAAAGAAAGCCTTCAGTACAGTACCACAGGACCGTTTTTTCCACACACGCACACACACACACACACACACACACACACACACACACACACACACACACACACACAAATGACACTATAGTGACACGCAATGTCATTTACAGCTAAACATTGCTCTCAGAAATGGTTTTTGAAAACATTTGAGCGAGAATACCCACCCAGACAGCCACCTATGCCCACCCAGCCACCCACCCACACACACACACACACACACACACACACACACACACACACACACACACACACACACATAGCTCCGTAAGGGAGTGGTTGCACCACTCAAAAAAGGAAAGTATAAAATGCTGTTATACTAAGATGTATTATTTTTTTTTTATATATTTTTTATCCCACGATTTTGTAACCCATTTTTCACCCCTGTGTGAATTATCTACTGTGATCCTGGGCTCTATACACACCCTCCACCAACCTGGGGAGAGCAACGGACTTAACTCATGCTTCCTTCATGCTTGAGTGTCCAAGTTGCTCCTTTACACCTGACAGGGGGGAGTTTCCCTGGTTGGACGTAGCGTAGCGCGTGGAAGGAACACGTTATTCCAACCAGTTCCTTTCCCCTCCATCAGGCGCCCCGGCTGGCCAGGGGGAGGCAGTTTAGAGACCAGGATTACTGCATGTTTTTTAAACACAGTGGTTCTACAAGCAAGGACAGCAGCACAGGTGGTTACAGAGCTACTTCTCTGAGTTACAACAAGGTCCTATACCGTCCTGTAAATGAATGGAGAAAACAACAGCCTACTACAGCAATTTGTTGATGTGAAAAATGTGAAACTTTGACAGGAAAAGACTCGCTCAACGTATAGAAAAGGAAGTAAAACTTCTAGACTGAGACTTAGAAAAATATATTTTATTTTATTTTATGATGCTGTGCTCATGCAGGTGCTCTGTGCTCTTCTGGTGCAATTAAAAAGCAAACGTTTCGGTCCTCAGACCTTCGTCAGACGAACCGTAGTCAAGTTTGAAGGAAAAAAAGGACGAAGAAAGGCGCAACAGTTTTCTCAGTGCTTGATGTGAAAAATAACATATGTACTTGTACTTTTACTTTAATATTTTTTTTAAAGCATCTTGAATACTTAAGTATACATTTAAAAGCAAGTATACTTGTTTACTCTTACTTGAGTATAACATTTTGACTATAGTAGTAAACTTGACCAGGTTGTATTTGTACTCTTACTCAAGTACTGTGGGGTCGAGTATACTCTGTGCACCTCTGATTGTACCTTTTGTCATTGAGGTCGTGCTTGGCAAAACACTGTCGATGTGCACTGCTGTCGTTGTCATTTCCTGCTCGGGTGAGCTCTGCCAAATTAAATGAAACACTGGAATCTCTTGAATCTATTAAGAATGTATAGAGGCAATTCTCACTTCTCATTAACCCATTCTGACCTGAGATCAGATTCATACGAGGTTTCCACTGGACAGACACACACTGGTCTGATGAACCCATTCTGACCTGAGATCAGATTCTAAAAATGTCAGTCGCTCTTCGATTTTTCAAAAATAGCAGACCTACAAGCTCGTATGAGCTTGTAGATCTGCTATTTTTCAATAGCTAAAGCATAACATGATGCTAAACACCAAAATGGGTTCCCGTTCAGAATGTGTTAAGGGAACCTGACATTGATGGCCTTGTTGTGTGCCTTAATTGTTGATTTCTCCAAATAGCAAACGGTGAATTAATAATTTGCACACGGTTTAAATGTCATGGCATTATAACAGCAACCTGGAGGCTGAGATAAAAAAAAACAATGAAACGTCATTATTATTTCTGTGATTCTGTCAATTAAGTGGAATGTGGAACGCCCTACCAACAGTCATTAAGTTCTGTTCTTTAACTACATAGAAGTGTCTATTTGTTTGTCTCTAAATGTTTTGATGAATTGAACAATGTGGACCCTGTTGTAAACAAGTGTAAGGCTTAATTGGGTCGTCCACTCACAGTTAACAGTCTTTGTATTGAGTTTGTGCTTGAAATGTACTGTAATTCTGCAAACTGTTAATAAAGATTTCAATCAATCAATCAAAAGACATGCAAATCCCTTGACTCCTTCAAAACCGCTCTCAAAGGGAACTTTATACGGACGGCTGCAATTCGAAACTGGCCCCCGTAAAATCTGAATCCCCCAACCACCCCTTTCCCCCCTCACTGTATATGTTTTGATGGCTATATAGAAGTGTATATTTCGTACGTCTCAAAATGTTTTGATGAATTGAAAATGGTGGGCCCTATTGTAAACAAGTGTAATGCTTTGTTTATGGTGTTGTCCACCACTCACAGTTAACAGTTTTTGTATTGAGTCGTACTTGACTGTATGTACTGTAATGTAATTCTGCAAACTGTTAAATACATTCTTCAATCAATCTGTAGGAGCCGAGCCATCTAATTTGATTTCACATATTTGTGACTAAATGGCGCCCCCACTGGTTGCCCTGGGAAATCGCACCTTTAATTAAGCCACAGGCCCACAGCTGTGGGTGGAAAGACCAAAGACGCCAGTAGTACTGAGATGAGATACAGATTTCAACCGGTCGCACGGCACAGCGCAGTTTGAACTGAAAGAAAGAAAGAAATACATACTTTATTATTTGTTTTATTGAACCCTGCGCTCGACTGTTTTGAGACCCTTTGTTTAGTTTATGTCTGGAGGAGCCTGTTCGTGTTTTGTTTGCCCCGTTTTTTATTTTGAAACCTTTACACTCACTGACACACACACAAGTTGTCAACACAAACTCCTGCCATAAATAAATCAACCTCTTGCAGTCCTCGTCAACCAGCATCGACGACAAGTGAGTAAACAAACAATAAGACGCCCAAGTCCCAAAGTGTGAGCGTGTTGAACAACCGTATTTCTGGCGTAACTATAAGAAAGAAGGCATATTGTCCCTACACTAGCTCTGTTCCATAGCCTTCCTGCTTAACAGAGCTATCCCTACACAATCATTCAAAGTAGCCTACCCTCGAGTAGTCTCTTATTATTCCATTATTATTGATGAACGTTCAATGCAAACATAATATAAACTTAAGAAAATGCCTACTCTATACAGTATATAGGCTACCCTCTTCACTCCTCAGTGCAGGTACAGATATTGATCCATTTCAAATCACCACTAATTATAATGTGTCAGCTTATGGGTGCTCCATGTCAGACTCCATAATATTAACCTGTGGTTTCACCAGTGGTCCCTGAGGGGGTTCCAGGTGGTCCGGGGACCACCAGTGGTCCCTGAGGGGGGTTCCAGGTGGTCCGGGGACCACCAGTGGTCCCTGAGGGGGTGAAATGAAACCCAAATGGACCCATATAGTGGAGGAGCATATAGGATAACACATTAGGGTGATTTTGCGCTAATTCGTCTCAAAGCACCACGTTTTGCACAGATGTATTTTGTAGATGTAGCCCAGCTGCCCAGGGCATGCTCTATATAATGATTTAGGTATAGGGCACCCGAGCCTGCAGCGACCTTCTGGGTCGCCACAGTGGCCCAAATCCATATGGCCACCATTTAACAATCTATATAGGCTTAAGGCAAAAAAATCATTATGCTTTAACCCATTTTGGGTGGGAACCCCTTTTGGTGTTATCATCATGTTATGCTTTAGCTATTGAAAAATAGCTCTACTCCAGTCACTCTCTCGTGTGACTGAACTTCTCACCCTATGGGCTGTATTTTGCGTGTCTTAAGTACCAGGTCTTATTCCCTAACTTGAGTAAACTAAAGACCTGGAGGTGTGATCAATGCTCTTTGGCCACTCAGAATAGCCAAATGGCATTGATCACGCCTCCATTCAATTCAAATGAGCTTTATTGGCGTGAGAAAACAAAAGTTTACATTGCCAATTAAAGCAAGTGTCAAAATATAAGGAAAAACTGTTGAAAATGGGCAACCCTGACTGTAGACTTTCTTTGCGGTTGAGGGCTACGTTATGGAGCGGTCATGGTTATTTTCCTTTAAACCCTTGAAAGGTTCCAGCCTGCTTCGCTGTGCGTTCTGTGAGTCACAAACCACAGAACGCAGCGACGCAGAGGCTGGATGGAACCCATGATGTCAGGCTATTGACAGGAGACTTGTTTTCATTGACATACCGAGACATAAGTGTGTTGGTTCCATTGATGCCGAGCTGGAAGGCAATCGATCGATTGATTGTTGATCATCCCTGAAAATGCACACACAGCCCTATAGAGCGCCGCAGTCCCCGCCCCCTTTCAGAAAGCGAGTGGCCCAGGAAGTGAAAGCCCCATGCATTCTGCCATCGGCACTTTTAATATAATTTATTTAAAGACGGTTACGCCGCGGACAAAGCCAATTCGGATCGTGACGAATCATGACAATGAACACAATATTTTGGGCCGATCAAATAATTTATAAGACGAAAAACAAAACAAATAGTGTTGTCTCCTGACTTTCTTTTCTTCTTTCTAATGATTTGATCGTCCCAAAATATTGTGTTCATTGTCATGATTCGTCACGATCCGAATTGGCTTTGTCCGCGGCGTAACCGTCTTTAAATAAATTATATTAAAAGTGCCGATGGCAGAATGCATGGGGCTTTCACTTCCTGGGCCACTCGCTTTTCTGAAAGGGGGCGGGGACTGCGGCGCTCTATAGCCCACCTATATCTGACCGATTAACTGAAGAGGTCAGATTGGTACGTGGGGTGGGTCGCACGGACGCGTTTGAGATCTCGGGTCTCGGTTGAGAACTATACTGCTCTCGTGCAATGTTCTTATATCGTCTCTGTCACCTCATTTGTGTCTTGTCAGGTTGGTCACCTCATATGGTCTCTATCAGGTGGTCACCTCATATGGTCTCTATCAGGTGGTCACCTCATATGGTCTCTATCAGGTGGTCACCTCATATGGTCTCTATCAGGTGGTCACCTCATATGGTCTCTATCAGGTGGTCACCTCATATGGTCTCTATCAGGTGGTCACCTCATTTGTCTCTGTCAGGTTGGACACCTCATATGTGTCTCTATCAGGTGGTCACCTCATATGTGTCTCTGTCAGGTGGTCACCTCATATGGTCTCTATCAGGTGGTCACCTCATATGGTCTCTGTCAGGTGGTCACCTCATATGGTCTCTGTCAGGTGGTCACCTCATATGGTCTCTATCAGGTGGTCACCTCATATGTGTCTCTATCAGGTGGTCACCTCATATGGTCTCTGTCAGGTGGTCACCTCATATGGTCTCTGTCAGGTGGTCACCTCATATGGTCTCTATCAGGTGGTCACCTCATATGTGTCTCTATCAGGTGGTCACCCCATATGTGTCTCTATCAGGTGGTCACCTCATATGGTCTCTATCAGGTGGTCACCTCATATGGTCTCTGTCAGGTGGTCACCTCATATGGTCTCTGTCAGGTGGTCACCTCATATGGTCTCTATCAGGTGGTCACCTCATATGGTCTCTGTCAGGTGGTCACCTCATATGTCTCTGTCAGGTGGTCACCTCATATGGTCTCTATCAGGTGGTCACCTCATATGTGTCTTGTCAGGTTGGTCACCTCATTTGTCTCTGTCAGGTTGGACACCTCATATGGTCTCTATCAGGTGGTCACCTCATATGGTCTCTATCAGGTGGTCACCTCATTTGTCTCTATCAGGTGGTCACCTCATATGGTCTCTATCAGGTGGTCACCTCATATGGTCTCTATCAGGTGGTCACCTCATTTGTCTCTATCAGGTGGTCACCTCATATGGTCTCTATCAGGTGGTCACCTCATATGTCTCTGTCAGGTGGTCACCTCATATGGTCTCTGTCAGGTGGTCACCTCATATGGTCTCTATCAGGTGGTCACCTCATATGTGTCTCTATCAGGTGGTCACCTCATATGGTCTCTGTCAGGTGGTCACCTCATATGTGTCTTGTCAGGTTGGTCACCTCATATGGTCTCTGTCAGGTGGTCACCTCATATGGTCTCTATCAGGTGGTCACCTCATATGCGTCTTGTCAGGTGGTCACCTCATATGGTCTCTATCAGGTGGTCACCTCATATGGTCTCTGTCAGGTGGTCACCTCATATGTCTCTGTCAGGTGGTCACCTCATATGGTCTCTGTCAGGTGGTCACCTCATATGGTCTCTGTCAGGTGGTCACCTCATATGGTCTCTATCAGGTGGTCACCTCATTTGTCTCTGTCAGGTGGACACCTCATATGTGTCTTGTCAGGTGGTCACCTCATATGGTCTCTATCAGGTGGTCACCTCATTTGTCTCTGTCAGGTGGACACCTCATATGTGTCTTGTCAGGTGGTCACCTCATATGGTCTCTATCAGGTGGTCACCTCATTTGTCTCTGTCAGGTGGTCACCTCATATGTCTCTGTCAGGTGGTCACCTCATATGTCTCTGTCAGGTGGTCACCTCATATGTCTCTGTCAGGTGGTCACCTCATATGTCTCTGTCAGGTGGTCACCTCATATGTCTCTGTCAGGTGGTCACCTCATATGTCCAAAAACTGTTACTTTTCAGGATTCAGATGAACATTTGATGCATTTGTGTGACGCTGTAGTTGGTTTAATTAAGTAGGGTGTTAATTTGAGAAAATTATGGACCCAAAATATGCAATATACAGCAACGATATGGAGATGCAAGGTTTTGTTTTCTGCCCGTGTGCCTGAAAGGCCTTTCTGTTGCGTTAGTGTCACATAATAAACGTATTTCGGTTCCCACAAAGAAAAAGGGGCATATTTTAGACAAAATGGTGATTAATATATTTGTAACATATGATTAATCTGAATTGTTAATAATCGTTTTGACAGCCCTATATACTGTTTGTCATTTCCACCCGGCATATAGGCTCTTTGGACCAGAAGATGATTGATAACGCAGCAGAGCACATTTCGTCAGACTTACGGGGGTTTACTGCAGACTGCAGCGAGCTTTCTGCTGCCACGCGTATCTCTCCAATCACCGTAAGTACCTGCAGCTGCTGCTTCCGAGTTCAAGTAGTCCAGTAAGTAATATAACGTCACTTGACCAGAGACGTCAGTGGCGTGCACAGATAGACACTATGGGGTGCTAGAGCACCCCGCTGCCCTTTTGGCAATGTATACCCTTTTGAGGGAAAAAAAGGGCATGAACCCCTTTTGGTGTTGGCATTATGTTATGCTTTAGCTATTGAAAAATAGCAGATCTACAAGCTCATAGCGCGCCACCGAGTGGCGCGCTATGAGCTTGTAGGTCTGCTATTTTTGAAAAATCGAAGAACGACTGACATAGAAACATAGCTTTTTTTTCCCAGAAAACTGTCGGGATGTAGAAGAACATTTTTAGAATCTGATCTCAGGTCAGAATTGGTTAAGGCAACCGGCCGGTTCCACGTGCTACATAGGTGCCCTTTTTTTCACTTGAGCACCTGCCCCTCTAAATGTCTGTGCACGCCACTGAGAGACGTGGACATGCAGTGATGCGTCGGCATTCATGTTCAAATTATCTAAAATCCAATAAAAGGCTGTAGACATAATTATAACTCATGGGACCTTAACCCATTCTGACCTGAGATCAGATTCTAAAAAATGTCTTCTACATCCTGACAGTTTTCCATTCTCACCTGAGATTCAGATTCTAAAAATGTCTGTTTGAAAATGACAGTTTTCTGAAAAAGCTATTTTTCTATGTCAGTGGTTCTTCGATTTTTCAAAAATAGCAGACCTACAAGCTCGTAGCGCGCCACTCGGTGGCGCACTACGAGCTTGTAGATCTGCTATTTTTCAATAGCTAAAGCACAACATGATGCCAACACCAAAAGGGGATCCCGCGCAAAATGGGTTAAGAAATGTGAAGAGAAGAGAGTCAGTCCCGCACACAGGTTTGCTCCAATGGTGTTTTCTTTTTATTTAAAACGCCATAATATAAGACGCGACGTTTTGGGCCGCAGGCGGCCTTCATCAGGTGATAGTAGTTAGTTAGTTAGTTATGTGACAACCTCCCTTTCATCTAGGTCGTCGAGTCACGTGACTGACGTTGGCTGGGTATAGGTCATTTACAAACACCAAATGAGTGACAAGAATATGACTAAGTATGAGTAAACCACCACGACAAGAAAGTTCAACAGTTTCAAAAGAAATGGCACATTTTAATGATTACAGGGATATAGGCCTACATATCTCGAAATGCATGGGACCACCTCAGTGTTGTTTTTGGCAGCAAATTTCTATTTTAGTTTTAGTCGTTGTCTCTTGATTAGTTTTCACTTAGTTTTAGTCACATTTTAGTCACCTGGAATGTTCTAGTGTTTAGTCTAGTTTTAGTCGACTAAATGTCATACGATTTTAGTTGACTGAATCTACAGTTGATTTAGTCGACTAAAATGTGTTTTGACAGGCCTTGATGTCGTTGTAATGACATATTTTACACTTTGGTTGCATGCTGAAAATTGCGAGATTGTAGATCTGCTATTTTCAGCATGCAACCCAGCATAAAACTGGATCTCTTGTCCACTAGTCCCTTCCTAACATTTTAGTCTAGTTTTTATTTGTTGACGAAATTGTCAGTATATTTAGTCTTAGTTTTAGTCACCATAGATTCATTTTTATTTAGTTTTTATTTAGTTTTAGTCAGTGGAAAAAGGTAGTCGACGAACATTTTTTGTCTTAGTTTTAGTCGACGAAAACAACACGTCGTGATATGAATATGAACAGCAAATGAACATGGTTAAAAGCAGATATGACCAGCTGTTATATTTGCGACTCAGATTGGCACCTGGCTGGGACTTTGCCCATAGGTGAAGGAGTTTTAAGTGTCTCGTGGTCTCGTTCACGAGTGAGGGGATTTACGGAGTGAGATCGCGGATACATCGGACGAAATTAGTTTTCGCACACGTGTGGCTGGCCTCGATCTCCCTTATTGCGAATGCTATCCTATGAGACCTAGCAGATCATGTCTGTCTGTGTGTCTGTCTGTCCCGCTTTGGTGCCCATATCTGGAGCCGAGTGATTTGTTTGTGATTGATGCAAGTGTCTGTCCCGCTGTTACGTCACCATGACTCAGCCATAACCATATATAAGGAGTCCCCAAAGCAGCTATACGTCCAAAACCCAAATATGTACGAGCTGCGTTCGCTTCCCGCGTTTGCGCGTCTTACTCGTAGGGATAGGATGAGAATTTCAGTCATAATGATAGGCCTATACGTGAAAGACTTGGAATAGAGCCGCTGCTCCTTGACATCATGGCTATAGCCAGCTTAGCGTCTCCCTATAGGAGGTCCTCGATGCACGTCCCAATGCATGGGAAGAGACCCAGTGGGAGGATGACCCCATTTTTGCTCTGCATGCTGGTGCGCACACACACACAACACACACACACACACACACACACAACACACACACACGCGGATCAAGCTTAACTTATACTCATAGGCGGACTTTGAACTTGACGCCAGGGGGTGCGACTGCTTGGCGAGCGAATCCCGCGCGCACGCCTTGCGATTTTTTTTAACCTTTATTTTATTATTTTAGCGTTTTTACAATGCCCTAACCCCTAAAAATGAGTTATTTAGGTAGTACAGCAGCTCACACACATACACACATGCACTACAGCCGCACAGCGAGTCATCATATCATGATAAGAGAGATGATTACAAACTACAGTCAGAAGCCATAAGTTACCCCCCCCAAAATCCGCCCATGCTTATACTGTTTATTTTCCCACAATACCACTTGAGTAAAAGTATTCACATTTTTCCAAAAGTGCCGGCCGACCAACGCACCGTGACCTTATAACTGTCGGAGGCTCTCCTCTCCCCACTGCTCCGTGCAGGCTTATATAGCTCCCACAATATAGCTATAAATGATGCTCAGCCAAACAGGTTTATGTGACAACGCCACAGAAGCGTGCTTCAGACACACGGGGCAGGAACCCTCGTATCTCCATATCGTTGCTGCTTGTCGTCCTCCTTAATCCTTTTAGATCTGACGTCAACATTTTAAAAAAAAGTCTTCTTTCTGAAATATACCTCATGTTTCTGTATCAGTGGTGCTCAATATTTCATGTCAAGGACCCCCACAAATGATATGTAATATGCCTCCACCCCCCCCATCTGAAAATATGTTATTCCAGGAACCCCCCCCCCCCAGAAGCAAAGATTTGAGTTTAAAAACGTTGGCTCTGAAAGAATATATATTCAAAGATTTGCGCCACATTTTCACAAATAGCAGACCTACGAGCTTGTAGATCTGCTATTTTATCAATGGCTAAAGACAAGTATAACAATACTTAAAACACCAAAAGGGGTTTCCCCGACAAAAATGGGTTAACCTTATCTATATATTTTAACCTTTTTCTCCCTAAATCAACGCCCTACGTTGATCACTGTGACTACAGGGTCACACACAAGCACCAAAAGCAGCAGATCTACAAGCTCGCGAGCTTGTAGATCTGCCATTTGTGAAAATGGCTAAAGTATAACAATACTTAAAACACCAAAAGGGGTTTCCCGGCAAAAATGGGTTAACCTTATCTATATATTTTAACCTTTTTCTCCCTAAATCAACGCCCTACGTTGATCACTCTGACTACAGGGTCACACAAAAGCACCAAAAGCAGCAGATCTACAAGCTCGCGAGCTTGTAGATCTGCCATTTGTGAAAATGGCTAAAGACAAGTATAACAATACTTAAAACACCAAAAGGGGTTTCCCCGACAAAAATGGGTTAACCGTATCTATATATTTTAACCTTTTTCTCCCTAAATCAACGCCCTATACGTTGATCACTCTGACTACAGGGTCACACAAAAGCACCAAAAGCAGCAGATCTACAAGCTCGACACGCTGCGCAAAGCGATGCTTATTTTTACTTTTTTTTACTTGTCGATCTGCTATTTTTGCTGTCGTTGAATTTGAGTCCTCAAAAATGTCACAGTATTGAACATAATTATAGACTACGGTTTTTTGAGTGGTGCAACCACTCCTACAACCAGCAATGTCCATGTACCTGTGTACCTGTGTGTGTACCTGTGTGTGTGTGTGTGTGTGTCTATGAGTATGTTACTTATTTATACCAGTAGGGGGCGCCAGAAACAGAGAGAGGGGTAGTGCTGTGTGTCTAATGAGAGAGAGAGAGAGAGAGAGAGAGAGAGAGAGGGGGGGGGGGAGGAAATTGCACCACTCAGTTCACACGTGTGTGATTTTTTTTTTAGTAAATTAATGCCTATAGTTTGCTATAAGAAAAACAACAAAGAAAAGGAATGAAAATAGCAGATCTACTAGTTCACACTGCAGTGCATCTCGACGCATACATAATAATTACAAAAAGGAAGGGTTTTGGACGTATACAAGGGTTCCGCCCGACAGCGGCGATGTGAACACATAATCATTGCGGTCTTTCTTTTGTGGGGTATATACGTAACGTGGTGTCTGCCTGGGGGGGAATTAATTATAATGTATACACATTGCAGCTCACTCCGTGTAAAGCTTTTATCACTAAAGGAAAGCCTACAAATCTCAACCACTTAAACCTGATAGCGTTGGTGGAACGGGAGGTGGGGGGGGTCGGCGGCGGCCCAATACAGATAGTTCTGGGGTTTGAGCACCAGTGACCACTGACATTCAGAGGGGCAGGTGCTCAAGTGAAAAAAAAAGGGAACCTTTGTGCAGCGCGTGGAACCGGCTGGTTTGATTGATTGATTGATTGATTGAAATATTTATTTATTTATAACAGTTTGCAGAATTACAGTACATTTCAAGCACAAACTCAATACAGTTAACAGTGTTAACTGTGAGTGGACGACCCCAATTAAGCATTACACTTAATTGTTTACAACAGGGTCCACATTGTTCAATTCATCAAAACGTATAGAGACATACAAATAGACACTTCTATGTAGTTAAAGAACAGAACAGGAATTCATCATATATAAGCAAAAAGGGAAAAGATACATATACAGTGAGGGGAAAAAGGGGGGGGATGAATCAGATTTTACAGAGGCCAGTTTCGAATTGCAGCCAGCCATAGGTGCCCTTTGAGAGCGGTTTTGAAGGAGTCAAGGGATTCACATGTCTTAATGACTGTTGGTAGGGCGTTCCACATTTTGGTGGCATAGGAGCGAAAATAATTTAGTCCCTTGTTTGTGCCGAATCTGGGTTGTACATGGTTTGTTGCACTCCCTCTGGTGTTGTGGGTGTGGACTTCGTTTACATTAAGGAAGTATTTAGACAGGTACATGGGTATCTTGGTGGTGTATCGAATCTTGTGGACCAGACCCATTGCAAGATGCTGTACTCTGTCGTCGACCCTAAGCCATCCCAGCCTGTCAAAGTGGGCAGGGGTGAGGTGGGTTCGGGGGGTGAGGCCAAGTAGGAGCCTGGTTGCCCTAATGGTGTGAGATTTTTAGATTTTGGGGCATGAATAATATATTTGGAAGCTTTTTTATCAAGAATTGATCAATGTCACCATGGTCCACATACTACTGTATACAAAATAAAATATAAATTAAAACATTCCAAAGGTCACATTTTGTCCAGAGGGAAAAGGGCAGGGGGTGCTCTAGCACCGTCGATTGTCTTATCTGTGCACGCCACTGCATTTTGTAGAACCTGGTCTCGGGTCTTATATCAGAGACCAACTGAGACCGGCTTATGCAAATCAGGCTTTTTCAGATGACTAGAATATAGGCAGATACTAATGTATCGGCCCACAGATCGTCTATTTGCCGTTATCAATCGGTCAATATCGGCATTGGCAAATAAAGCTGACATTAACCGATGGCAGTAGCTTGTTGTTGATAAGCATACATGCATACAAAAAGGGGGAAAATTAATTAAATTAAATCAAATATAATAATAAATATAGTCTGTCTACATGCTTGTGAGATTGTAAACGAGTAAGACGCGCGGACGCGGGAAGCGAACGCAGATCGTAAATTGCAATAACAATTAGAATAAATTATGAATTAGTGTCACTCAGCTCCATATATGGGCACAAAAGGGGCCAGGTCCACAACAAACAAATCACTGGCCCCTTTTGTGCCCATATATGGAGCTGAGTGAACCTGGCCCCTTTTGTGCCCATATATGGAGCTGAGTGATTGCTGATGCAACACACTCCATATTTGGATAGCGGGACAGACACACGGACAGACAGACAGACACACACACACAGACATGATCTGCTAGGTCTCATAGTAAGTGCTCACTGCGTTCGCAATAAGTAGTTTAGACGGCCCCAGGGAAACGTCACGTTTCTCTTTTTTAGGTGTCGAGCTAAAAAGTTTGGGAACCATGTGCACGTACGTACTGGCCTCGTGCATCAAACCTGGCGGTCCTTGAAATTAAAATGTTTGAAAATCACTGCTGTGTGAGAATATATAGGCCTAAGCCAGCATTCAGTCGCGTTCCTAATGCGAGGAATGTCGTGTGTGTCATGATGAAAAGCTAAAAGAAAGTCTACAAGTGGAAACTCAGTAAAACAAACATAGCAGATGTGGATTCATTGAAAATAGAAGATCTATACAAGCTTAACCCATTCTGACCTGAGATCAGATTCATACGAGCTTTCCACTGGACACACACTGGTCTGATGAACCCATTCTGACCTGAGATCAGATTCTAAAAATGTCAGTCGTTCTTTGATTTTTTTTTAAATAGCAGACCTACAAGCTCGTAGCGCGCCACTCGGTGGCGCGCTATGAGCTTGTAGATCTGCTATTTCTCAATAGCTAAAGCATAACATGATGCCAACACCAAAACGGGTTCCCGGTCAGAATGGGTTAAAGGACAACTTTTGGTTCTGGCCACAGTAGTTTTAATTTTATCATGTGTGTCTGAACGAACAACTGACTACTAGGGTCGTGCCATAATGTGCCATAAGCTCAACATGTCAGTTTGTCACCTCCACCTTCACATTCAATAGATCCCTTGATCTTTTGTGGCCAGAGGTAATTTCCTGTGGTCTAGTATATAGGACTATAGTAAATAACCCATTCTGAACGGGAACCCATTTTGGTGTTATCATCATGTTATGCTTCAGCTATTGAAAAATAGCAGATCTACAAGCTCATAGCGCGCCACCGAGTGGCGCGCTACGAGCTTGTAGGTCTGCTATTTTTTGAAAAATCGAAGAGCGACTGACATCTTTAGAATCTGATCTCAGGTCAGAATGAGGTTAATCAGACCAGTGTGTGTCCAGTGGAAACCTCGTATGAATCTGATCTCAGGTCAGAATGGGTTAAGGACTATAGTAAATAATGGAGGGTATGCGCGTGACATCATCATCAAACCTGGCAGTTATGCGGGAGTGGCAAAAAAACTACTTTCTGGCCTCGACAGCCCATACATCCACACAGAAAAGTCCTATGTGTGATTGCATTAAATGACTTTAACCCATTCTGACCTGAGATCAGATTCATACGAGGTTTCCACTGGACACACACTGGTCTGATTAACCCATTCTGACCTGAGATCAGATTCTAAAAATGTCAGTCGCTCTTCGATTTTTCTAAAATAGCAGACCTACAAGCTCGTAGAGCGCCACTCGGTGGCGCGCTACGAGCTTGTAGATCTGCTATTTTTAAATAGCTAAAGCATAACATGATGCTAACACCAAAATGGGTGCCCGGTCAGAATGGGTTAAACAACATTAAATTCACTCTGTCACTCACTTTGCCACTCGATCTGCCACTCACTTTATGCATGCGCATATATACCCTCTAGTCTATAATAAAGAAATTGCTGTAAAATGTAAGATAGATTTTAAAAAAAAAAGCATATTTAGCCACTTGTTCGAATGCCCCCGCCCCCCCCCCCCCTGTCAAAATCTGGGTTGATTTATCGTTATGCCTGGTAGTAAGCAAAGCAAAGTTACTATGTTTACCCTGCAGGGTAACTGGACTAAGCTCAAGAACTTGTTTACAGCCAGGCCCTGCTCATAGAGAACATTTCATGGTAGGGGTTCAATGCCTTGCTCAAAGGGCACTTCAGCTGTGGTAATTTTAACGTGCCGGTCCGGGGATACGAACTATAGCGACCTTTCCGATATCAAGAGTCCCGCGCCGCAAACCGTTTGGCCACCGCGCTGCCTCATGGTAGGTGTGTATACCTGATAAAAGTGACCTCCTAATATTATTAATTTTATTCAAAAGACTATATGACTAAACTCAAAATCCAAAATCGTCACCGGTGGGGACACTAACCTGACTGCGCCAGATGGGCCCACCCACCATGTGTACTCTCTGCTGCCCCATGTGGCGGAATCGGGTTAAGGGCACGCAGCTCTGCAGATCATGAAAGGTACCTTGACGCAGCATGTGACAGTAGGGGGTAGAACAGGACTATAGGCTTGGCACTGTGTGTCTGTGTGTGTGTGTGTGTGTGTGTGTGTGTGTGTGTGTGTGTGTGTGTGGGGGGGGGGGGTGTGTGGGGGGGTGTGGGTATGTGTGCACCTGACAATAACCTTGCTGCCCACATATACAAGTCTTAAATTAAGTGTGTGTGTGTGTGTGTGTGGGTGGTATGTGTGCACCTGACAACCTTACTGCCCACACATGCAAGTCTTAAATTAAGTGTGTGTGCGTGTCCATTTCCCAGAGGCATGGCTCGCGTGCCAAAACCCATCAAGGATAACTGGACAGAGGCCTGTGTGAGTGAGTGAGTGAAGTATATCGATGCGTTCTTATATTAACTGATGCAAGGTCGTACAGTGGATTTCAGCCACATATGTCTTCTCGGTCTGCCTGTAAATGATGCAGCCTGGATACTAGGGATGCAAATGATCAATTCATTCATTCATTGATCATTGATAACCTCATCGACTGATTAACCAGTCAGTTGATAAGCAGCCTTGTGTTGTGATAATATAACTTCTTTAACCCTATAAATTAGTGGCCTTTTGAAACTTTTTTAAGATCTTCAATCTTAAAGGCCACAGTCCACACCAGTGCAACTCCTTGCAACTGCCATTGGTGTGAGACTTAACCCCTCGGCCCTTAAAGGCCACAGTCCACACCAGTGCAACTCCTTGCAACTGCCATTGGTGTGAGACTTAAACCCCTCGGCCCTTAATTCTGCATCCACTATACTTTACATTCCCTCAGACAGTGGCCCTGTGGTTAGAGCATGTCAAACTCAAGGCCCCGGGGCCCAAATCAGGCCTCCAGACAGTGGCCTTGTGGTTAGAGCATGTCAAACTCAAGGCCCCGGGGGCCCAAATCAGGCCCGTGAATGAATTATCTTTGGCCCGCGGGATGATATTTAATTAATATTAAGAACTGGCCCTCTGGTATATCGCACGGACCACCATAATACTACAAGTCCTGCTTTGTGAGGATCATAGAACAGGAAACTGAGCTTAATAATAATAATGCATTTTCAGTTTTAAATTGCATTTACTTTTTTGCTATTTGCCTGAGACGTCCTCCTGACCTATGGGACGTCCTCCTGACCTATGGGACGTCCTCCTGACCTATGGGACGTCCTCCTGACCGCGGTGCCCCGTGTGTTGAAACACAGTCCGGCCCCTCGACTTCTACCAATTTCTTTATTTTGGCCCACCGTGTATTTGAGTTTGACATCCCTGATTAGAGTGTCCGCCCTGAAACTGGGAGGTCGGGGTTCGATCCCCGGCCGGGTCATATACCAAAGACTGTAAAAATGGGACCCGGTGCCCTCCCTGCTTGGCACTCAGCATCAAAGGCTTGGATTGGGGGGGGTCTCATCAACTACAAATGGTTCCCAGAGTGCGTCACGGCTGCGGCTCACCGCTCCAAGAGATAACGTCAAAATGCGGAGAACAAATACGTAACGTGTGTGACATAAATAGTAGGACTTTGACTTTGATTCTGACTTGCAGCATACTGTAGATCGCCACTCTGTTTTTTACTGTATATTTGTCATCATCATTTATTTAACTCACGACCATGATCACATGGTTTGGAGCACAGATTCATAAAAGTATACAATCGGAAGTATACAATACATTACAGATTACACGATATATACATAGACATATCGGAAGGCTTTCCCTATTTGTACAGTGGAAGAACATTTTTCAGAAAAGCACCCAATTTATAGATTACTTTGTGTTTTTCAGATTTTAGTAATGCAATTAATTTAAACATAGAAGGGTGGGTAAAAAAAATACAGTGGCAGGTATTTTTGCCTGAAATTCATAATGTCAGTATTCTTACATTCCAACAGAACATGATACTCAATTCTGGCATCATTACATAGGTTACAAATCCTCTGACTTCTTTCCAATCCTTTATATCTTGTACATATCCTTACAAAAGGGTAAAACACACATAAAAACTTTGATGGCTTATTTGCGTCGTGGTGCTTTGAGTGCAAAATGTGTTTTTCAGTAATGAATTTACCTTCCAGACATTACCGGCGCCTGAAGGTAAAGGTATCCCATTTACCTTCAAAATGGGTGACATTTAGTGGGGGCTAAATGCAGTCCCATTAGGCGACTGATGGCCCTGACTGCAGTCTGCATGGAGATGTATTATAGGTCAGCCTGAACCCTCGGATAATACTTTGCTATAGAACTTTAGGTTTAACCCATTCTGGGCGGGCACCCATTTTGGTGTTAGAGCATCATGTTATGCTTTAGCTATTGAAAAATAGCAGATCTACAATCTCATAGCGCGCCACCGAGTGGCGCGCTACGAGCTTGTAGGTCTGCTATTTTTGAAAAATCGATTCATTTTTTAGAATCTGATCTCAGGTCAGAATGGGTTCATCAGACCCGTGTGTGTGTCCAGTGGAAACCTCGTATGAATCTGATCTCAGGTCAGAATGGGTTTAATATCATCCCCTCTGTCGACCTTGTATGTACAAAACTTTATATACTTTAGTTTCCAGGATTCAAATTCCCAAAGAACAGCAAAAGTAGCAGATCTACAAGCTTGAAGCGCGTGCTTATAGCGCCACGTTTTGAGCTTTGCAGATCTGCCACTTTTGATGCTTTTTGTGTGACACTGTAGTTAGTACTATTATGATCAGGTAGGGACGTTAATTTACAAAAAAACAAACAGGGCTGCAGTGTTGTTTTTGGCAGCAAAAGTTAGTCGGTGGAATGAAACTCCATTTAGTTTGATCATATTTTAGTCACCTAATTTTAGTCGACTAAATGTCATGCGATTTTAGTCGACTAAATCTACAGTTGCTGAAAATAGCAGATCTACAAGCTCACAACGCTTTGCAGTTGTGAGCTTGTACAGTAGCTACAGACTATACATGCACACAGTGATGACTGAGAAGAGAAATCACATTAGCATGTAATGGCTGTATTGCCTATAAGTAATTAACATACAATTTGTTCGCAGGCTCATTATCACGCATGATTTATCATTCATCATCTCATTATAATTTGCAATTTGCATATATACTCAGCAGTATATTTTTTACTGGTTAAGCATTTATAGCTTCCAGTATAAATTCATTCATATCATGATGTCTTGGTATTTAAGCAGTGACCAAACAAATAAATCATCTTCTATATTTTATTGAGGGGGGAAAGACGAACGACGCGTTTCCAGCTCTAAGCCGTCAACATCGGCCTTCAATGAACAGAAGATGATGGATTCACGAGGGCTGGTTTTGTTTTATTATGTCACAACCGTGCAACCGTGCACCCGACATACTTTAGGGCGTATATGTAATGTATACATGAGGCATTACCAGTGGCGGCCTTGTATATGTTTCAATCGTGTCAATTGAAACGGGCCTCGAGCCTCCAGGGGCCTCCCCAAAAAATAAATAGTAGTAGTAGTTGCGAACGCAGTGATTGCGAACGCAGTGAGCACTTACTATGAGACCTAGCAGATCATGTCTGTCTGTGTGTGTGTCCGTGTGTCCCCCCTTTGTGCCCATATATGGAGCCGAGTGATTTGTTTGTGATTGATGCAACACACTCCATATTTGGACGTATAGCTGGCGCTGCTTTGGGGACTCCTTATATGGTTATGGCTAAGTTAAAAACTTAACTTAAAAAAAATTTAATTAAAAAAAAAAATAACTTAAAAATAAATCTTAAAAAACCCCAAATATGTACGAGCTGCGTTCGCTTCCTGCGTTTGCGCGTCTTACTGGTAGTATAGTAGTAGTAGTATAGTGTGTTGTTTGGTTGTAAGTGTTCCCTCTTCCCAGTGTGTTCACTCACTGCACTAGCAGCGCTCAGTGACAGTTGCGATCGCATCATTGTATAGCCTATATGCTGCCTTCCAGTGATACCTTAACCCATTCTGACCTGAGATCAGATTCATACGAGGTTTCCACTGGGACACACACTGGGTCTGATTAAGCCATTCTGACCTGAGATCAGATTCTAAAAATGCCCGTCGTTCTTCGATTTTTCAAAAAATAGCAGACCTACAAGCTCGTAGCGCGCCACTCGGTGGCGCGCTACGAGCTTGTAGATCTGCTATTTTTCAATAGCTAAAGCATAACATGATGCTGAACACCAAAATGGGTTCCCGGTCAGAATGGGTTAAAGGTATATTCAGTGATTTCACTTAATTCAAATATCACTTGTTTCTTTGTTTTGTTGTGATAATCCTCTCTACTATCGAGTGTGCTGACCATATAAGGAGTTCCTCCCTGTCCCCAGTTAACCCCTGGGGGGGGGGGGGGGGTCAAAAAACCTTAGGTTTCGTTTTTGACTCTCTATCCTGATTGGATGAAAGGCTTTGGGTCCCACAGCCAAAAACTAAACCTAAGGTTTTCTGAGTGAAATCACTGAATATATACCTTTAAAGTAAAAAATGGTTTAATCAAGCAAGCTGCTTTTGTGTATTTTCTACTTGGCTGTGTATGCTGTTCATGCTTTGAAGTCTGATAATACACACATACATGCAAACTTTTAATAATTATATTAAAATTATGACGTCACGGGGGCCTCCCGATCCTTAAGGCCGCCCCTGGGCATTACATGTAGTTTGAGTCTGTTCCACAGACAATTATAGTGACAATAACAGAAATACAGACACACATAAATACTTTACTGTCCATGCGACGCGCGTGGCCCCATGGACACTACTGTGCAGAGAGAGGAGAATGGGCTGAAATCCCGTTAACTTTTGGACAAAAATAGCAGATCTACAAGCTCACAACACGTCGTGCTGCGTTATATATGATTCTAGTCAACTAAATCTGCAGTTGTGTTTTTGTCGACAAAAAAAATGCATTTTTGCAGACCTTGATGGCGTCTGCCATGTAATGCCTGATATTACACTTGGTTGCATGCTGAAAATAGCTGATCTACAAGCTCACACACCACGCAGTGTGAGTTTGTAGATATTTTCAGCATTGGTTTAACACTAACACAGTTTGCAGAGTAATTAACATGTTTAATCTCCTGGAGAATCCATAGCCTCCGCATTGAAGAATAGAATCCATAGCCTTTAGACCATGCATTGGATAATAGAATCCATAGCCTTCAGGCCACGGATTGAAGAATAGAATCCATAGCCTTCAGGCCATGAGTGGAAATCATTGAGCCCGTAATAGGATGAGAAACGTATACTCAATAATTAAACACAACAACAATGTTCCTGTTCCCTCCTCTTCATGTCGCTTTCAACTCAAAATCCATCCGGTTGCATTGATTGGGTTAACATTTTATGATTTTGGCATTTGGGAAACGGGTGCTTGCTTAAGCCATTCTGACCTGAGATCAGATTCATACGAGGTTTCCACTGGACACACACTAGGTCTGATTAACCCATTCTGACCTGAGATCAGATTTAAAAAAATGTCAGTCGTTCTTCGATCTTTCAAAAATAGCAGACCTACAAGCTCGTAGCGCGCCACTCGTGGCGCGCTATGAGCTTGTAGATCTGCTATTTTTCAATAGCTAAAGCATAACATGATGCTAACACCAAAATGGGTTCCCGTTCAGAATGGGTTAACCCATTTAGAACTGGGAATGATTCTATACAAATGTCTTCTAAATCCTGACAGGTTTCTGAAACAAAAAAACCCTATGTTTCGATTATGTCAGTGGTTCTCTTCTCAAACATTGTCATGTCAAGGACCCCCACGATTATATGTAATTGGCCGCCGACCCCCATCTGAAAATATGTAGTTCCAGAGACCCCCCCAGAAGCAAAGATTTGAGTTAAAAACGTTCACTCTGAAAGAATATATATTGGCACTACATTTGCACTACCTTTTCACGATCTTTCAAAAATAGCAGATCTACAAGCTCGTAGGTCGTAGCGCGGCACTCTGTGCCGCACTATGAGCTTGTAGATCTGCTATTTTTCAATAGCTAAAGTATAACATAAGGCTTAAAACACTGTTTTAACTGCATTATAATTTCTCTCCGACTTAAGTTTGATCACTTTTTTGTTTGATTTGTTTTGTATTACATTTTATAGGTACTTAATGGTGGTTTCGTGGATGTATTAAAGTTTAATACAATATATATAATATAATAAAAACAATATAATATGTCAACTTTTCTTTTGGTTTTCAGACAGCCAGCATTGGGTAGAACGCTCCCCCCAAAAAAATGTAGTCTCTGTGACATCATCCAGGGGCCACAATCTGCATTCAAAGATTTTCCTAGAAGCGTTGTCATTGGTCGATTTTCCTGTCTACTATGTGGGGGCCAATAAGGGCTTGTGTGGGGGGCCCATTAGGGCTTAAGTGGGGGCCAATTAGGGCTTGTGTGGGGGGCCCATTAGGGCTTAAGTGGGGGCCAATTAATTAGGGCTTATGTGCGGGGCCATAATAAGTGCCGTTGGCACTTAATGATAATTCCACTATCATAATTATTATTTATAATAATTATATTTTTAACGTGCTGGTTGCCATCACTCAGTTTTAGTGTCAGACTAATGAGAAGGTACTGTCCAATGACATTAAATGGCACAAGGGACGGACCCCACTGAAAGACCAACCCCCAAAAGTCGGCCCATCCATGTGCCCTTTTCTGGGGTTTGAGCCCCTGCCCCCTCAGTGCATGTACGATGTAGCTTTGAGGTTGTATTTTGATGTTCTGCCCAAAAGATTGTATTCCTGTTCTCAGTATTTTCCTAATGTTTTCCTATAGTGTTCCTAGATTATTTCCTAGTTTGGATATTGACCTCCTGCCTGTTTTTGGACTCTTGATATTCTGCCTGCCCCCCCCCCCCTTGGATTTGTTTGCCTGTTTTGGACTGCTTTCTTTGGTTTTGACCTCTGCCTGCTGTACTTCCATGTAAAGCCTTTTTAACCCTTGGTTTTGACCTGCCTGCTGTACTTCCATGTAAAGCCTTTTTAACCCTTGGTTTTGACCTCTGCCTGCTGTACTTCCATGTAAAGCCTTTTTAACCCTTGGTTTTGACCTCTGCCTGCTGTACTTCCATGTAAAGCCTTTTTAACCCTTGGTTTTGACCTCTGCCTGCTGTACTTCCATGTAAAGCCTTTTTAACCCTTGGTTTTGACCTCTGCCTGCTGTACTTCCATGTAAAGCCTTTTTAACCCTTGGTTTTGACCATAGACTGTAAAAAATATGGACAAAGCGTCCCGCGGGTCTAACGTGAACGTAAAATGAAGCCTGTCAGTCCTTGCAATGGAAGTCGCCATCTTTCTAGATCCGTTTTGGCCCAGTTCAGGCCAGCTGGCCCATTGGCTGGCCCAGACAACGAGGCGGGACTTCCCCCTTCTTCTTCGTTGGTTTTTATTTTGACTCGAGTGGGTGGGGGATCCCGTTCATAGACTGTAACGGTAGCCACGCCCCTCAGAACATGCGCGACTTTATGGTCATTTTTCTAATAAATGGGACCATAATTTTCCAAAAAGAATATTATGACATTAGAAATGAGACTTTAAACTAGTGACTGGAAGCAAAAAGTATTCATGACCATGTTTATTAAGGTAATACAGTCTAGGTGAAGTTGGGCCCAAATACATGGACTTCTATGGGGCTATGGGTTTTTTGGAGCCCAATGAGAGCGCCACAACAGGCCATTATATGAACTTTCATTTCCTTAGTGGCTTCACAAAATATCCGTCTGACTGCCCCCCTGGTTTTGACCTCTGCCTGCTGTACTTCCATGTAAAGCCTTTTTAACCCTTGGTTTTGACCTCTTCCTGCTGTACTTCGATATGTAAGCCTTGGTTTTGATCGCTGTTAAACTGTTGATCTTACTCTGCCTGTGTTGCCTGCACTCTGGTTCCATTTTGACACACACCGTGACAGTTTTGCCATAACACTCAGCAAGCATGCAAGGCTGCTGTTGTGACGGGAAGAAATGTGTTTCCTTTGGTTGTTCCTTTGGTGAGAAGGGGGGGGAGACATGCGAGAATTTTATATATATATATACTTGCCTCTAGTTCTGGCCTTCTGGGTGCCTGACAGTGCCCTTGTCTCATCCTTCTCTCTTTGATTATTAATTCAGCTTTCACATTATTTTCACCATCAATGTACCTTCCTGCAATGGAAACGGACGCTGGGTGGAATTCAACTGAGTTAAAAACGCACGCACGCACACACACACGCACGCACGCACGCACGCACGCACGCACGCACGCACGCACGCACGCACGCACGCACGCACGCACGCACGCACGCACGCACGCACGCACGCACGCACGCACGCACGCACGCACGCACGCACGCACGCACACACGCACGCACGCACGCACGCACGCAAGCACGCATTATTTGCTGTTACAGAATTTCGGGTGGTCTCTCTACTCAAAGCCTGACTCCTGACACAATTTTGTGAAGCAAGCTCCTTCTATCTGGTGGAGTCTGCTGTATTCTGCCTCCCTGCACGTCAAAACACTTCTCAATGTTTACAACTTGACGTGATAAGAACTTAAGACAGGTGGACTGATCCTTACATGGAACCAGAGAGAGAAAAAACACTACAGAGTGAATCAGGCAAAAGTCTGTTCTCTCCAGACTCTCCTCAGTAACTAAATAGCAGTGCGTATATCTGTGTGGGAGATATCAGATAACCGTTGCATGGCCTGGTTGTCAGCTTTGGCCAAATAACCTTCAACAACATCTCCAAATCTCTCACATCTCCCCCCCCCCCCCCCCCCCCTGTGAACTGGGAACCACTCTGAGAAAAAAAGGCATACATTTATATCCAGTGGTCTGTTATGAATCCTCGAGATGAAAGGACAGTATTTTTGCACACCTACGAAGGCGACAGCTGCGTATATACAGTAGGCTACTCTGTCTTCAGAGGCAAGAAAAATTAATATGTGTAATTCTGGGAATATAACGTTTTGGTCTATTACACCTCTCTCCCTCTCTCTCTCTCTCTCTCTCTCTCTCTCTCTCTCTCTCTCTCTCTCTCTCTCTCTCTCTCTCTCTCTCTCTCTCTCTCTCTCTCTCTCTCTGTCTCTCTGTCTCTCTGTCTCTGTCTCTGTCTCTCTCTCTCTCTCTCTCTCTCTCTCATATACTTAGAGCCCTGTAACTGTTTAATCTATGTCTCTCTCTCTCTCTCTCTCTCTCTCTCTCTCTCTCTCTCCTCATGTAGGCTAGACTCTCCTTTAGCATCCCTCTGCCCTATAATACCTTAATTGATCATTTCTGACAGGCTTTTAGGCATTTCTTTTTAGGATACTTTATTGATCCAGTCCTGAGAGGACACCATTTTGGTGCCAGACCTATAAGTCTCCAGGATTACGTGTACACTCATGTTTGAGCCCCCCGGACAGTGCAGGCGTGCACAGACCATTAGAGGGGCAGGTGCTCAAGTGAAAAAAAAAGGGCACCTAGCACGTGGAACCGGCCGGTTGCCGTAACCCATTCTGACCTGAGATCAGATTAAAAAAATGTCTTCTACATCCTGACAGTTTTCTGTTTCTATGTCAGTCGTTCTTCGATTTTTTCAAAAATAGCAGACCTACGAGCTTGTAGATCTGCTATTTTTCAATAGCTAAAGCATAACAATAATAATAATAATATCTCAAACTTATATAGAGCTTTTCTGAGTACCCAAAGACGCTTTACATGGGGGGGCTTTACAGAGGTAACAACAAATTAAAAACAACTTTAATAGAAAGAAAAGGAAAAATAACACTAAAAGCTATAATAACACATAACGCTAACACCAAAAGGGGTTCCCACTTCCCACCCTTTTTTTTCTTCTCAAAAGGGCACATTGCCAAAAGGGCAGGGGGTGCCTCTAGCACACCCTAGTGTCTATCTGTGCACGCCACTGCCCCCGGACACGCCATGTGCCTGCCTGGCACGCATGGCACAGGGCGGGGCGGGGGGGGGATCAGTGTGGCTTTTTCCCCCACCTACGTATACGGACAGACCCTGATTGCCTGCAAATGGCGAGATAATTCACGCGGGGGCGTCGTGTCATGTTTTATGGCGCCGTTCGTTCCGGGGACAAGCCTCCCCACGCCGCCCGCCGCAGGCGGTGACAAACACTCATAAACCTTTACGCGCACGTCTGCGTTATGGTTCTAGTCTGCTGCTGCTGCTGCCGTGGTGAGAAAGGTCTGTTATGGTTCTAGTCTGCTGCTGCTGCCGTGGTGAGAAAGGTCTGTTATGGTTCTAGTCTGCTGCTGCTGCCGTGGTGAGAAAGGTCTGTTATGGTTCTAGTCTGCTGCTGCTGCCGTGGTGAGAAAGGTCTGTTATGGTTCTAGTCTGCTGCTGCTGCTGTGGTGAGAAAGGTCTGTTATGGTTATAGTCTGCTGCTGCTGCCGTGGTGAGAAAGGTCTGTTATGGTTATAGTCTGCTGCTGCTGCCGTGGTGAGAAAGGTCTGTTATGGTTCTAGTCTGCTGCTGCTGCCGTGGTGAGAAAGGTCTGTTATGGTTCTAGTCTGCTGCTGCTGCCGTGGTGAGAAAGGTCTGTTATGGTTATAGTCTGCTGCTGCTGCTGCCGTGGTGAGAAAGGTCTGTTATGGTTATAGTCTGCTGCTGCTGCCGTGGTGAGAAAGGTCTGTTATGGTTCTAGTCTGCTGCTGCTGCCGTGGTGAGAAAGGTCTGTTATGGTTCTAGTCTGCTGCTGCTGCCGTGGTGAGAAAGGTCTGTTATGGTTATAGTCTGCTGCTGCTGCTGCTGCCGTGGTGAGAAAGGTCTGTTATGGTTATAGTCTGCTGCTGCTGCCGTGGTGAGAAAGGTCTGTTATGGTTATAGTCTGCTGCTGCTGCTGCTGCCGTGGTGAGAAAGGTCTGTGTTATGGTTATAGTCTGCTGCTGCTGCCGTGGTGAGAGAGGTCTGTGTTATTATAGTCTGCTGCTGCTGCCGTGGTGAGAGAGGTCTGTGTTATTATAGTCTGCTGCTGCTGCTGCTGCCGTGGTGAGAAAGGTCTGTTATGGTTATAGTCTGCTGCTGCTGCCGTGGTGAGAAAGGTCTGTTATGGTTATAGTCTGCTGCTGCTGCCGTGGTGAGAAAGGTCTGTTATGGTTCTAGTCTGCTGCTGCTGCCGTGGTGAGAAAGGTCTGTTATGGTTATAGTCTGCTGCTGCTGCCGTGGTGAGAAAGGTCTGTTATGGTTATAGTCTGCTGCTGCTGCTGTGGTGAGAAAGGCTGTGAGAAAAGCTGCTTTAGTACTTCCTGCGATAACATTGCAAATGCATAGTATTTGCTTAATAGCCCACTGACTTAGTACCTGCACACACAGTTCCAGAGTTCCATTGAATTACACTGGCCTGCCCATGATGTGAAATAAACTCCACACGTTTTCCTTCCCTTCAAATGCAAAGAAAACAAGTAAGTTTGGTCTATTATTAGACATGCATTAGGTTATCTTAAAAGGGACAACTTTTATACTTTTAAATAACCTAATGAAGGTCTAATACAGGGATTCTCAAACCTGGGGGTCGCGACCCCTCGGGGGGAGTTGCCAAATGATTCACCCCAAAGCGTTGAGAACCTCTGGTCAAATATAGACCGAAACGTTGTTATATTCCCAGAATTACACGTA
>NC_137863.1:3175415-3220620 GCF_963924005.1 Protomyctophum bolini | reverse complement strand
GTCAAATATAGACCGAAACGTTGTTATAATCCCAGAATTACACGTATTATTTTTCTCCTGCATTTGAAGACGGCTAGAGTGTATACAGTACCCAGCTGTGGCCTTTGTAGGTGTGCAAAAAACACTGTCCTTTCATCTTGAGGGTCATTCATAACAATTGGATATCATTTGCTCTCTGCCTTTTCCCCCCAGAGTGGTTCCCAGTTCAAAGGAGGCTACACAGAGAGAGAGACACACACACACACACACACACACACACACACACACACACACACACACACAGGGACAGAGTGCACGCGAGAGAGAGACCTAGAGACAGACAGAGACGCATGCAGACACACAGACAGAACGCGCACGTGCGAGAGACAGACAGTGACAGAGAGAGAGTGTGTGTGTGTGTGTGTGTGTGAGAGACAGACGGTGACAGTGTGTGTGTGTGTGTGAGAGAGAGAGACACAGACAGTGACAGTGTGTGTGCGAGAGACAGACAGACAGACAGTGACAGTGTGTGTGTGAGAGACAGAGAGACAGACAGAGACAGTGACTGTGTGTGTGAGAGAGACAGACAGACAGACAGACAGAGACAGACAGTGTGTGTGTGTGAGAGAGAGAGAGAGAGAGAGCGAGAGAGAGACAGACAGACAGACAGACAGACAGTGACTGTGTGTGTGAGAGAGAGAGACAGACAGACAGAGACAGACAGTGTGTGTGTGTGTGTGTGAGAGAGAGAGAGACAGACAGACAGACAGACAGACAGACAGTGACAGTGTGTGTGTGAGAGACAGACAGACAGACAGTGACAGTGACAGTGCGTGTGAGTCTCGGTTCAGCGGTTAGCGGGTTCAATAGAGGCCTCATTAGAGATGAAGCTTCGCCCGCCCGGTCTTTGAAGCTCGTTAAGGTGGCAGGCTTTATACAGAGAGAGGACCTGAATGCACCACGACAGAGGCTACACACACACACACACACACACACACACACACACACACACACACACACACACACACACACACACACTTTATACAGAGAGAGGACCTGAATGCAGCGCGACGGAGGCTACACACACACACACACACACACACACACACACACACACACACACACACACACACACACACACACACACACACACACACTTTATACAGAGAGAGGACCTGAATGCAGCGCGACGGAGGCTAACACACACACACACACACACACACACACACACACACACACACACACACACACACACACACACACACACACACACACACACACACACACACTTTATAGAGAGAGGAGACCTGAATGCAGCGCCACGGAGGAGGCTGACATTCTCCATTCTCTGACCCCGCATGGCCTCGTATCCAATTAGCCCATTCTGACCTGAGATCAGATTCATACGAGGTTTCCACTAGGACACACACTGGTCTGATTAACCCATTCTGACCTGAGATCAGATTCTAAAAATGTCAGTGGTTCTTCGATTTTTCAAAAATAGCAGACCTACAAGCTCGTAGCGCGCCACTCGGTGGCGCGCTATGAGCTTGTAGATCTGCTGTTTTTCAATAGCTAAAGCATAACATGATGCTATAACACCAACATGGGTTCCCGTTCAGAATGGGTTAGTCACCAAAGTTGTGTAATCTTATGAGAGCATTATATTGTTGCATGAGAAGAGAGAGGAGTTGCAAATTGATGACGCCACCATGCAGCCGTGTGTCTGGTATATATTGTGGACCTCACATGCTTCCTGGAAAGAGGGAATACAAGTAAATGGTACATAATATATGTGTAGATTCTCAGAACCTCATTTGGGAGGCGATACCGAGAGTATAATGGAGACGGCACCCGGAGGAAACGCGGAAAGGCGAAATGGACATAGTGGCCGAATTTGGTATCGCAGCGCTGGGCCAAACACATGAACGCGCTGGTCCGTTGAACGCGTGCAATGATGGTCAACATGCAGCCAGCACGTTCATGTGTTTGGCCTTTTTTAAAATAGCAAAAAATAGCAGATCTTGCGATCGTAAAATGCTGGTCCAAACCCACATGGGCCTGTTAGTAGACTTCCTCTTCACGCCCAGTCAAACGACTCGCATGTGAAACCACTTAAACGCCCCCATTTTATACTGTCGTCATGGACAGCACAGTGTCGTGCAAAAAAATAGCAGATATGACATGCCCAAATTAGGGACACCATGAAGCTAAGTGTTTGACACCGGTTTGGGTGTCATGGATATGATTTCCATCTGCGGTGCACAGTGGCAGAGAGAGAGAGAGAGAGAGAGAGAGAGAGAGAGAGCAATCACCAGCTGTTTAGGAAGCTATTAAACTCGACTGATAAGACCGGCAAGCCCTCTTGCCTGTGAAGACACAAGGTATACCGTAAACCCCAGAACAAAGCTATAAGTGCAGCAACACACTGAAGGTGAACTGAAGGAACTTTGGTTAGGAGGCAGCGGTGGCCGAACGGTTTGCGGAGCGGTCTTGATCGCTATAGTTCGTATCCCTGGACCGGCACGTTAAAGTTACCACCGCTGAAGTGCCCTTTATGGACAAGGCATTGAACCTCTACCATGAAATGTTCTATGAGCAGGGCCTGGCTGTAAACAAGTGCTTGAGCTTAGTCCAGTTACCCTGGGTAAACATAGTACCTTTCCTTTCCTTAGTCCAGTTACCCTGGGTAAAAATAGTACCTTTCCTTTCCTTAGTCCAGTTACCCTGGGTAAACATGGTACCTTTCCTTTCCTTAGTCCAGTTACCCTGGGTAAAAATAGTACCTTTCCTTTCCTTAGTCCAGTTACCCTGGGTAAACATAGTACCTTTCCTTTCCTTAGTCCAGTTACCCTGGGTAAACATGGTACCTTTCCTTTCCTTAGTCCAGTTACCCTGGGTAAACATAGTACCTTTCCTTTCCTTAGTCCAGTTACCCTGGGTAAACATTGTACCTTTCCTTTCCTTTTTTGACACGGGAAATAATTCCACGTTAATTTTCCCTCATAGACATTTCAAAAAGTATTTATTTAAAGACCTTTTACGCCTCGTGTACAAAAGCCAACTCAAGTTGTGACACATCATGACAACAAACAAAAAAAATTGGGCCGAACAAATTAATTAGAAGAAAAAACAGCAGGATATATAACACTTTTTTTTTTTTTTTTCTTTGTAATTATTTGTTCGACTCAAAATATTTTGTTTTTGTTGTCATGATTTGTCACAAGTTCCAGTTGGCTGTGTCTGCGGCGTAAAACGTCTTTGGCTCAGGGGGTATAGAGCAGGTCGTCCAATGATCCATGGGTCGGCGGTTCGAATCCCGGCTCCTCCTCCTCCTTTCTACATGTGGAAGTGTCCTTGGGCAAAGACACTGAACCCCACATTGCTCCCGATGTGCTGGTTGGTGCCTTGCATGGCTTCCGCCGCAATCGGTGTATTATGAATGTGTGTGTGAATGGGTGAATGTGCATTCTATCTAAAGCAGGGGTGTCGAACTCAACTTGGGGCGAGGGCCGCATTGATCAAAAGGTCACTTGATGGGGGCCACAACCAGTTGCGGCACCTTGGATAAAGGCGCTATATATAAATGCACCATTTACCATTTAAATGAATATACTTTTTGAAAAGCCTATGAAAAGCCTCAGGTCTGCCTCCTCCCTCACCCTGAAAGTCCTCCCAGCCCGTCTCTCCACCATGGGGGCTCAAGAGCCTTCAGCCGCTCTGCCCCTCGCCTCTGGAGACTGGAACTCCCTCCCCCCTGACATCAGAAACATGGACTCTATCACCATAATTATTTCAAACCCACCTGTTTAGGCAGGCCTATGACTCTGTGTGACCTCTGTGTCTTCTGCTGCAGGCTGTGCCCTAGTTAAACATTTTTCCTGCTTTTAACTGTGTTCTTAATTGTACTGCTTTTAATCTGTACGGCGACCTTGAGTGCCCTGAAAGGCGCCTTATAAATAACAATAATAATAATTATTATTATTATATGGGGAAAATGAACGGAGGATTCACTTCTGGGTCTCTCGTCGTCATGAAAGGGGGCGGGGCAACGCCGCTCCATAGGGATGGAGGCATGGAGCTCGTGAATGTTTTATTGCTAATGAGCACAATATCCGTCAGGCTTATCCAGCATTTTCTGTTCTATAAAGACGGTCGAGCCAATAATAGATTTTGAACATGAGAACCAGTATATGTATTTATTGGCCGCAGTTGTGAGTGAGTTTGTGGCTGCAGACCACCATCTAGAATGAAATGAAGATGACATGATGATCTGCCTGTCATTCATTTGTGCAATAAGTGTTCAAAAGAACAGTAGGCTACTGTAATAATTTACGGTAAAATCTCACATGTCTCTTCAGCTTCAGCTTCAGAAAATGCATATTTATTTAACCCATTCTGAACGGGAACCCATTTTGGTGTTGGCATCATGTTATGCTTTAGCTATTGCAAAATAGCAGATCTACAAGCTCATAGCGCGCCACCCGAGTGGCGCGCTACGAGCTTGTAGATCTGCTATTTTTGAAAAATCGAAGAACGACTGACTGACATTTTTAGAATCTGATCTCAGGTCAGAATGGGTTAATCAGACCTAGTGTGTGTCAAGTGGAAACCTCGTATGAATCTGATCTCAGGTCAGAATGGAGCTCCGGTTCAGTCTCTATCCTTTTAATACTCTATGGTCAGCACACTCTATACTGTATAGGGAGGATTATCACAACAAAACAAAAAAAATAAGTGATATTTGAATTAAGTGAAATCACTGAATACACATTTAACCAAAACATATATCAATTGCACTACATGCTACTATAGGGCCTTCAAATACAATGCATGTCAATGACATCAGTGATGGAAAATCTGCTCTCACGAAATATATCTTTTTTATTTTATTGTAGACAAGACAACGCCACAGTGTTTCAAAAGCTGGCAAAGTCCAGAAGCGCGTTAATCAGAGTTTTCTTTTTTTTTTAACCCATTTAGGCCTGACATCGAAATTTAGAAAATGTATTTTTTCTGAAATACCTCATGTTTCTGTATCAGTGGTGCTCAATATTTCATGTCAAGGACCCCAAAGATTATATGTAATTGGCCGCCGACCCCCCCATCTGAAAATATGTATAGTTCCAGGAACCCCTCAAAGATTTGAGTTCAAAACATTCGCTCTGAAAGAATATATTCAAAGATTTGTGCCGCATTTTCACAATTTTTTCAAAAATAGCAGACCGAGTGTCGCGCTACGAGCTTGTAGATCGGCTATCTTTCAATATAGCTAAAGTATAACATAATGCTTCAAACACCAAATAGGGGTTACCGATCAGAACGGGATAATCAAAGTTCTGTCTGTGTGACTCACATGGTGAGTTGGGCCAATGCTTATGGACTCTGACGGTGCCATGGCCCGTGCCAGTGCCCTAACAGCCCTTGGCACGGGCCTTATGGACTCTGACGGTACCATGGTCCATGCCAGTGCCCTAACAGCCCTTGGCACGGGCCTTTAAGAGCTGGAGCTGGTCCCATGGGTGGCTGCTGCTAAGTGGCTGCTTCTCTCTGCTCTATAACAGCCAGGATGGCTTTACTCTTTACTTTATTTTTCTTTGTGCTGTCGCCTCACAGCTAGAAGGTCCTGGGTTCGATTCCCGCTGGGGACGCTGTGGGCGCTGGGGACGTGTTCCCTCCTCCGTGTCATCAGTGCCCATATACCCGAGGCGGGGTTGGCGAAAGGGCCTTTCTGTGTGGAGTTTGCATGTTCTCCCTGTGTCCCCTATAGTGTAGGTACCCTCACATGTTCTCCCCGTGTCACCTAGGGTAGGTAGTAGTAGGTACCCTCACAAAAACATGCATTAATCCTGGTCTCTAAACTACCTCCCCCTGGCCAGCCCGGGGCGCTGTCATGATTTGTCACAACTCCAGTTGGCTTTGTAAACGTCTTTAAATTAATATACTTTTGGAAAAGCTTATATGGGGAAAATGAACGGGGAATTCACTCCTGGGTCTCTCGTCGTCATGAAAGGGCGCGGGACAACGGCGCTCCATAGGGATGGAGGCATGGAGCTCGTCAATGTTTACGAGCATTACTTTTCATAGTAAATACAACAATACGGTACAAAAATGATAAGGCACACAGTGACACACTGACTGACACGTAGTCTACCCAAGATTGCTAAGACAACCCCCAGCCTACACCTGCCATTTGATTGGCAACCGTCATGACATTTTATTGATTCCCCAGGGGGTGGGGGGGGACGGGGACGAGGGAGTAAAGAGTAAAAGGTCGATATAGACATTCCTTTGTGCTCGGCAGAATGTCACGGTTGAATCACCGCCGCGCGGGACTTTGTGCCTCGATCGTTGGAGGGGAGTCAAGAGTCTGAATAGTTATTGAACTAAAGGCAAGAGAAGGCATAAAGCTTTTCTCAAAGTGTGCCCTCTGACATTTCAATGGCCTTTAACCCATTCTGAACGGGAACCGAATTTCTGTGTTAGCATCATGTTATGCTTTAGCTATTGAAAAGGCGCGCTACGAGCTTGTAGGTCTGCTATTTTTGAAAAATCGAAGAACGACTGACATTTTTAGAATCTGATCTCAGGTCAGAATGGGTTCATCAGACCAGTGTGTGTGTCCAGCGGAAACCTCGTTATGAATCTGATCTCAGGTCAGAATGGGTTAAGTGCAGCCAGACAGCCGTATACAAAGGGACTAGACCGGGTCTCTAACGTGGGCTTATGTATAGTGCACAGTGGGACTGCTTTATTGGCACACGTTGGTCTGTGAGATTGTGTGTGTGTGTGTGTGTGTGTGTGTGTGTGTGTGTGTGTGTGTGTGGGCATGCAGGCCAATTAATGTTGAGGCTGTGTGAGATGTTTTGATGGGGATGCATGCAGTGTTGATATCGTCGACTAAAACTAAGACGAGAAATGTTCGTCGACTACCTATTTTCACTGACAAAAACTAAATGGAAACTAAATTAAAACTAAGCTACGATGACTAAAACTATAAGACTAAATATACTGACAATTTCGTCGACAAATACAAACTAGACTAAAATGTTAGGAAGGGACTATAGTGGACAAGAGATCCAGTATAAGTCATTTTGCACTTGGTTGCAAATAGGTTGAAAATAGCTTGATCTACAACCTCAACAACGCGTCGACTAAATCAACTGTAGATTTAGTCGACTAAAACTAGACTAACACTAATAAGACATTCCAGGTGACTAAAATGGGACTACAACTAAATGAAGTTTCAGTCCAAAGACTATGACTAGACTAAAATAGAAATTTGCTGCCAAAAACAACACTGGATGCATGTTCTTCTAACCCACTGAGACCACATTCTACTAAATGTCTTAATCTAAAATCTAAATCATTCACAGCTTTATGAAAAACCTATGTTTCTATCATGTCAGTGGTTCTCAGGCTATCTCATAATGCTAAACGGCTCTAATTTATATCCAAGGCGCTTGAGATTGTGCAACATGGAGGCGTGTTTGTAATTGTAACAAGCTGAAATCAATAATATATCAGTGTTCTGATCAGTGGCGTGCACAGACATTTATAGAGGGGCAGGTGCTCAAGTGAAAAAAGGGCACCTTGTGCAGCGCGTGGAACCGGCTGGTTGCCTTTAATAGTGTGAGATGTATAGATTTTGTGGCCTAAATAATAAAGTGTGTGTGTGTGTGTGTGTGTGTGTGTGTGTGTGTGTGTGTGTGTGTGTGTGTGAGACATATATAAACATATATCATTTAGGTGGACGGTTACCTGTGACCTGTCATAAATATCCCCATAAGGTCGTACATGAAAGCTCAGAGTGTCCCTGATAACGTATAAAACTCTGAAATATGTCCTGAACATGAGCCAAAAAATACCGAGACATGCGCCTGCAGCGCACGGCTTGTGATGGACATTTTGATCAATATTATTATTTTACCTTATCGTGGACAAAACCGCACCGGAGCGCACTGGCCTATTGGTTTACATTGCACAGTACAGTGCGCTCAGTGCGCTATTTCCAAACGCGCCCATAAATTAAACTGGTTAATAATTTAATTTGACCAGAAACCCATATACTGTAGCCCTAAATGTAAAGACTTTTTTTAAATTATCTTTAAAATATGTAGTAGGCCTACCATAGACAATATGGCACATTATACGCCATATTGTCTATGCCAGTGTGCTACATATTTTAAAGATCATTTTAAAATATATGGTTTATCATTTAACATACTGATAATTTATTGCACTTTATACTTTATTAAACACATTTCTTCCACGTAGCCCACGTTTTGTAATGGCATCATCATGCTATTATCCCTGTGGATAATAGCTTAGTGAACTTAAAGGGACACTTCACCCTTTTTGCAAAAAGATATATGTTAATGACGTTTAGGAGCTTTAGAACACTTTCCTGGGGGTCTTTATGTGTGTAATATGTGGTTTTAGATATTTTAGATTGTAGCAGTGAGCCTGTTGTCTCTGATGTCATGGACACTGGGCTCACTTCCTTCCTGGACTACATGTTGTCTCAGTAAGACAGCTTTCCCCCCTATCCACAAGGAGGAGCAGTGCACCAAAGAATTATGGGAATTGTAGTCCAGGAAGGTAGTGAGCCCAGTGTCCATGACATCCGAGACAACAGGGCTCACTGCTACAATCTAAAATATCTAAAACCACATATTACACACATAAATACCCCCAGGAAAGTGCTGCAATACTGCTGGGTGACCTAAAGTGGCACTGTTGAGCAGCCTAAAAGCGCCATTCACACTGAGCCCTATACTGTGACTACAGCCAGCCAGTGATGTTGTTGAGCAGCCTGGACCGCTCAGTTCACACAGGTGTGATTTTCACTTGCGCAAGCAGAGCGCACCGGTCGTACCGGCTTTTTTATGCATAAAATATATATCCAACGTCCCATTTAGTGTAGTAGAACCACTTTTTTCATACAATCATAATTTCTTAGTTTTCAGACTTTGCCTGAACTGTCATTTAATATTCTGTATTCACTTCCACAGGTGAAACGTCCAAGTCCTTTGAGATTCCAATATTATGTTTGGAAGCACTTGCTGAGCCGGATTGAGACGTGTGTGTGCAGCCCTAACTTCTGACTGTATACTACATGAAGAATACTTGAAGGTACAGTAAAGTACACTTAGAATCACTTACAGGACCATAATGACGTACTATTACTGCTGTGGTTTTCAACCGTTTTGATACCAGGGCCCACTTTTTATTCATGCATTTCAGCCACGGACCACCATTTGATGAGGTTTAGCCTCTCGGACCCAAAACTGACTCCATGCTGTATTTAGGAGAGATAACAAAGGCAAACATTGATAGTAGTAGTTGCATTTACTATGAAATCGTGCATTTCCCGTCAGTCAGTCGTTTGGTTGGTCACCCCAGGCATGCGACATCATCAATATCAACCCATTCTGACCTGAGATCAGATTCATACGAGGTTTCCACTGGACACACACTGGTCTGATTAAGCCATTCTGACCTGAGATCAGATTCTAAAAAATGTCAGTCGTTCTTCGATTTTTCAAAAATAGCAGACCTACAAGCTCGTAGCGCGCCACTCGGTGGCGCGCTATGAGCTTGTAGATCTGCTATTTTTCAATAGCTAAAGCATAACATGATGCTAACACCAAAATGGGTGCCCGGTCAGAATGGGTTAATATATATGCCCCCATATATGGTCACGCATCGTGAACATTTAAAAT
Source organism: Protomyctophum bolini (assembly GCF_963924005.1). Lineage (NCBI taxonomy): Eukaryota > Metazoa > Chordata > Actinopteri > Myctophiformes > Myctophidae > Protomyctophum > Protomyctophum bolini. The sequence goes on along the minus strand of NC_137863.1, from coordinate 3,210,916 downwards.
CTAGACGGGCCTGCCCCAATGTTATTAGTGCAGCTGCGCCCGGCAGCCGGCAAAAACTGGCTTCCATAATTATGTTGGTCTGACCCTCATCAAACCCTGTACCCTCGAGACACGCTCCATATTTGGCCAGTACAGAATTCGTTCCATACGTTTCAGGGCTGAGAGGGGCCTGTCGCTTGGCTGCTCGACACCCTTCCTGGGTACCAGATTGGACGAGTGACACCCTCCTTTTTATGGAAGCTTTTTGGGTTAAGGTTATAGGATTAAGGTATAGTTTTACTAAGGTTATTTAGGTTAGGGTCATCTATTTAAAATGCTCATTTCTTAATTGTATGGTTTTCTTTCTCTCGACTTCTGTGTTCTATGTTTCTATGGCTGGCTCTATTGTGCCTAACCGTCGGTGTCTTTTCAGGTCATTTAACAGATTGAAACTAGTTTACAGTGGTATGGTTTTTCTCCAGTGTGGAGACGCAGGTGTTTCTTAAGATCACGTAACTGACTGAAACTCATATCACACCGTTTACAGTGGTAAGGTTTTTCTCCATGGATTCGCTGATGTTTCCTCAGTTGACCTGACTCAGTGAAACTCTTGTCACACAGTTTACAGTGGTATGGTTTTTCTCCAGTGTGGATACGCTGGTGTGCCTGCAGACTACCTGACTCAGTGAAACTCTTATCACACTGTTTACAGTGGTAAGGTTTTTCTCCAGTGTGGATACGCTGGTGTATCTGCAGACTACCTGACCGACTGAAACTCTTATCACATTGTTTACAGTGGTATGGTTTTTCTCCAGTGTGGATACGCTGGTGTTTCTGCAGATTACCTGACGTACTGAAACTTTTGTCACACTGTATACAGTGGTATGGTTTTTCTCCAGTGTGGATACGCCGGTGTTCCTGCAGACTATCTAACCTGCTGAAACTCTTGTCACACTGTTTACAGTGGTATGGTTTTTCTCCAGTATGGATTCGCAGGTGTTTCTTAAGATCATGTAACTGACTGAAACTCATCTCACACTGTTTACAGTGGTATGGCTTTTCTCCAGTATGGATTCGCAGGTGTTTCTTAAGATCATCTAACTGACTGAAACTCATCTCACACAGTTCACAGTGGTATGGTTTTTCTCCAGTATGGATACGCTGGTGTTCCTGCAGACTATCTAACCTGCTGAAACTCTTGTCACACAGTTTACAGTGGTATGGCTTTTCTCCAGTATGGATACGCATGTGTTTCTTAAGACTACCTAACGTACTGAAACACTTGTCACACTGTTTACAGATGTGGCCTTTCTGTCCTGCGTGACTCTGCTTATTTATCTTCACTTCTCTTGCCGGAGCTAAATTCATGTTAAACGGCTGGTCACTGTAATTAGATTTGGGCTCATCTGTGTCTCATCTCTTTGTTTCTGGCTTGTTACAGAGCAGTACATTTCCTGACATGCTGCTGAAGGGATGTGTTCATTCCTCAGTGTTTGGCAGTAAAGGACATTGTTGTGGCTCCTCTCCTCGGGTTCATGGAGGAAGGTGGAGGCACATGAACACTCGGAACAGGATACCTGAGTCTGGAAACATTGGGCCTCACTCCTTCCTTCCATCATCAAATGTGGCTATAAATGGACTCTGATGAGAATGAGAGTTCTATAGGTTCCTCTGTTGGGGTTTGGACAATATGTCTTTTATACCGTAAAACACTCTCTCCCTCTTCTCCGTGCCTCTCCTCGCTCACTCGTGCTGCGTCTCAGGAAACTCCTTCAGGATGAAGGTCTTTAATTAACACTGAGATGAAGTGAAAGTCTAAAGACAACTCACACTTATGTACTGTAGGCTGACCAGGAGCTGAGCTCTGACATCATCACACACAACATACGGTAGGCTGACCAGGAACTGAGCTCTGACATCATCACACACACAACATACGGTAGGCTGACCAGGAACTGAGCTCTGACATCATCACACACACAACATACGGTAGGCTGACCAGGAACTGAGCTCTGACATCATCACACACACAACATACGGTAGGCTGACCAGGAACTGAGCTCTGACATCATCACACACACAACATACGGTAGGCTGACCAGGAACTGAGCTCTGACATCATCACACACATAACAAACTGTAGGCTGACCAGGAGCAGAGCTCTGACATCACACACACAACATAAACTGTTGCAGTGCAAACGTAGAAATGCAGATTTGTGCAGGCCGTCCATTCTTGAGAGATTTACCTACACTATGATAGTTTTTTGAGCGGTGCCTAACCGCTCCAATGACTGGCTGTGTCTGTCTGTCCGTCTGTGATACAAACAGCTGCAATACTGCTGGGTGACCTAAAGTGGCACTGTTGAGCAGCCTTTAAAAGGGCCATTCACACTGAGCCCTATACTGTGACTACAGCCAGCCAGTGATGTTGTTGAGCAGCCTGGAACGCTCAGTTCACACAGGTGTGATTTTCACTTGCGCAAGCAGAGCGCACCGGTCGTACCGGCTTTTTTATGCATAAAATATATATCCAACGTCCCATTTAGTGTAGTAGAACCACTTTTTTCATACAATCATAATTTCTTAGTTTTCAGACTTTGCCTGAACTGTCATTTAATATTCTGTATTCACTTCCACAGGTGAAACGTCCAAGTCCGGATTGAGATGTGTGTGTGCAGCCCTAACTTCTGACTGTATACTACATGAAGAATACTTGAAGGTACAGTAAAGTACACTTAGAATCACTTACAGGACCATAATGACGTACTATTATTGCTGTGGTTTTCAACCGTTTTGATACCAGGGCCCACTTTTTATTCATGCATTTCAGCCACGGACCACCATTTGATGAGGTTTAGCCTCTCGGACCCAAAACTAACTCCATGCTGTATTTAGGAGAGATAACAGGCAAACATTGATAGTAGTAGTTGCATTTACTATGAAATCGTGCATTTCCCGTCAGTCAGTTGTTTGGTTGGTCACCCCAGGCATGCGACATCATCAATATTAACCCATTCTGACCTGAGATCAGATTCATACGAGGTTTCCACTGGACACACACTGGTCTGATTAAGCCATTCTGACCTGAGATCAGATTCTAAAAAATGTCAGTCGTTTTCAAAAATAGCAGACCTACAAGCTCGTAGCGCGCCACTCGGTGGCGCGCTATGAGCTTGTAGATCTGCTATTTTTCAATAGCTTAAAGCATAACATGATGCTAACACCAAAATGGGTGCCCGGTCAGAATGGGTTAATATATATGCCCCCATATATGGTCACGCATCGTGAACATTTAAAATCTAGACGGGCCTGCCCCAATGTTATTAGTGCAGCTGCGTCCGGCAGCCAGCGAAAACTGGCTTCCATAATTATGTTGGTCTGACCCTCATCAAACCCTGTACCCTCGAGACACGCTCCATATTTGGCCAGTACAGAATTCGTTCCATACGTTTCAGGGCTGAGAGGGGCCTGTCGCTTGGCTGCTCGACACCCTTCCTGGGTACCAGATTGGACGAGTGACACCCTCCTTTTTATGGAAGCTTTTTGGGTTAAGGTTATAGGATTAAGGTATAGTTTTACTGAGGTTATATAGGTTAGGGTCATCTATTTAAAATGCTCATTTCTTAATTGTATGGTTTTCTTTCTCTCGACTTCTGTGTTCTATGTTTCTATGGCTGGCTCTATTGTGCCTAACCGTCCGTGTCTCTTCAGGTCATTTAACAGATTGAAACTAGTTTACAGTGGTATGGTTTTTCTCCAGTGTGGAGACGCAGGTGTTTCTTAAGATTACGTAACTGATTTCAAATTCGAGGCCAGCACCCTTGGATAAGATAAAGGCCGACTGGGAACATGATCTGGGGCTCACACTGTCTGAGGAAATGTGGGATTCTGTTTTCTCTTCTATACACAGTTCCTCTCTCTGTGCACGACATTGCTTAGTGCAGTTTAAAATAGTCCATAGAGCTCATATGTCTAAGGCTAAACTGGCAAGTATTTATCCTGACGTAAGTCCTACCTGTGACAAGTGCAAGAGCGGTGATGCAACTTTGTTCTATCAGTATTGGTGTGTCCAAAATTACAACCATTTTGGGGGAATGTGTTCAAGACTCTGTCCAACATTTTGCATCAAAATCTAGACCCAGATCCCTTAATGGCTCTCCTTAGCACTGCTGGAAGGGATGACCTTCCTCTAACACGCATAGTGTCGTATGGTCGACTTTGCCTTATTGCTCGCTAGGCGTGCCATTCTGCTCAAATGGAAGGATGCTGCCCCGCCCGTGCTCCGTCAGTGGCTTCGTGATATAATGTCCTGTCTCGAGTTGGAGATGTTAAAGGAAGACTGACACGCCCCTCGGGAGCTAATAACTGCTATCAAACAATGCTATCATGATTCTGACGTCAGAGTGGCGAAAGCTTTCCCCAACGACTTCTATGCGGGCTCGCCGGGCTTGGTGGCCGTGGTAGCATAGCAACTTATGCTACTATTTTGGTGTCACATTTAGCTTGAATACTGGGTGAAAGTCTCATTAAAAAAATTATTTTTTCGCAACATTGTTCAGGTGAACTGTGTGTTTATGCTTGTTCATTGTAATAATCAATATCGCTATGATTATTTTATTTATCGCCGCGTCGCTCCGCATGACAACATAGTCTAGCCCGTCTCAGATGCAGGCTGCACACACACGGACGGACGGACGGACGGACGGACGTATAGTCTCTGGTCAGGTCCCCGCATTGAACTGGGCATGTGTGTACGCACACACACACACACACAGACACACAACTTTTAGCCGTGGCTATAGTGCATGACAGCGGGGAAGAGATTCCGTGCCATTGCATGTGTGTGTGTGTGTGTACACACATGCCCAGTCCCCCGTAGAGGCTCATGATCTCGTCCGCAAGACTATGCCTCGGCATAGCGATATTTATTATTACAATGAATACAAACATAAACACACTATAGTTCACTTGAACAATGTTGTGGTAACTAACTACGGTATTACAGAGTGAGAGCGAGGGTGTACATGTCAGCCTGCGGCTGAGAGGGGAAAAGAACAGTAGTCGCGCTGCTCTCACAGCGGCCAGACAACAGCAGACCGTCCGTAGTCGCGACTGTCGCGCTGCGGGGCTGAGAGGTCTCAGAGCGGGCAGACAGGGGTGTTGGCGACCGGGGGAACATGGGACTCCAGTCCAAAATTTGCGCTTGTGCTGCAGTTCCCCTAAAAAACCCCACGCCAACCTCAATTGCATTCAAACTAAGCATTTCTGGCGAAAAAATAATTTTTTTCAATTACATTTATAGCCAATATGACGCTAAATGTACCGTCAAAAACGCTAGCCTGACCTATAGCCACTTGTTGCTAGCGCCGTAGCCCCGTTTCAAACTGTTTCAAACTGTTTTCAGTCAGACCACGTGATGTGCTGTACCACCCATATTAATTTCGGGGCATGTCAGCGGACCTTTAAGGTTTTCAATTGCCGGCTCTGGAAAAAAGTTTTACAAAACCTGGGGTCCGTGTATGACATTCTACCACGACACACATACGGTATAGTGTGCCGTGCCTTTGCCTCGGCCACGCCAGCCACAACTGAAACAAATTCTGCTCTGCTATTAAAATCTGCTTTATTATTATTATTATCTACTTTTTATTTATTTTATTCTTTTTTGTAACTATATGCATGTATTCTGTGTATGTGTATATAGATTAATGTTTTTTCCGACTATCCTTGGGATTGTGGGTGGGGGGTGGGTGGGATAGGGGATGGAGTTTTATTTATTTTTATTTTCATATTTGATATGTCTCTGTTTAATGCTTGCCCCTGGGTCTGTCACAAAAACTCTAATAAAAAGATTTTGAAAAGAAAAGATTACGTAACTGACTGAAACTCATCTCACACAGTTTAGTGGTAAGGTTTTTCTCCAGTATGGAATCGCTGATGTTTCCTCAGTTGACCTGACTCAGTGAAACTCTTATCACACTGTTTACAGTGGTATGGTTTTTCTCCAGTGTGGAGACGCAGGTGTATCTGCAGTCTACCTGACCGATTGAAACTTTTGTCACACTGTTTACAGTGGTATGGTTTTTCTCCAGTGTGGATACGCTGGTGTCTCTGCAGATGACCTGACTCAGTGAAAACCTTGTCACACTGTTTACAGTGGTATGGCTTTTCTCCAGTATGGATTCGCTGGTGTATCTGCAGATGACCTAACCGTCTGAAACTCTTACCACACTGTTTACAGTGGTATGGTTTTTCTCCAGTATGGATACGCAGGTGTTTCTTAAGACTATCTAACGTATTGAAACTCTTGTCACACAGTTTACAGTGGTATGGTTTTTCTCCAGTGTGGAGACGCAGGTGTATCTTAAGACTATCTAACCTGCTGAAACTCTTGTCACACTGTTTACAGTGGTATGGCTTTTCTCCAGTATGGATTCGCTGGTGTTTCTTCAGTTGACCTAACCGACTGAAACTCCTATCACACAGTTTACAGTGGTATGGCTTTTCTCCAGTGTGGATACGCTGGTGTCTCTGCAGATGACCTGACTCAGTGAAACCCTTGTCACACTGTTTACAGTGGTAAGGTTTTTCTCCAGTGTGGATACGCAGGTGTGTCTGCAGATTACCTAACTGACTGAAACTCTTGTCACACTGTTTACAGATGTGGGCTTTCTGTCCTGCGTGACTCTGCTGATTTATCTTCACTTCTCTTGCCGGAGCTAAATTCATGGTAAACGGCTGGTCACTGTAATTAGATTTGGGCTCATCTGTGTCTCTTTGTTTCTGGCTGGTTTCAGAGCAGTACATTTCCTGACATGCTGCTGAAGGGATGTGGTCATTCCTCAGTGTTTGGCAGTAAAGGACATCGTTGTGGCTCCTCTCCTCAGGTTCATGGAAGAAGGTGGAGGCACATGAACACTCGGAACAGGATACCTGAGTCTGGAAACATTGGGCCTCACTCCTTCCTTCCATCATAAATGGACTGTGATGAGAATGAGAGTTCTATAGGTTCCTCTGTTGGGGTTGGGACAATATGTCTTTTATACCGTAACACTCTCTCCCTCTTCTCCGTGCCTCTCCTCGCTCACTCGTGCTGCGTCTCAGGAAACTCCTTCAGGATGAACCTCTTTAATTAACACTGAGATGAAGTGAAAGTCTAAAGACAACTCACACTTATATACTGTAGGCTGACCAGGAGCTGAGCTCTGACATCACACACACAACATAAACTGTTGCAGTGCAAACGTAGAAATGCAGATTTGTGCAGGCCGTCCATTCTTGAGAGATTTACCTACACTATGATAGTTTTTTGAGCGGTGCCTAACCGCTCCAATTACTGGCCGTGTCTGTCTGTCCGTCTGTGATACAAACAGCTGCAATACTTTAGGTCCACAGGTGAAACGTCCAAGTCCTTTGAGTTTCCAATATTATGTTTGGAAGCACTTGCTGAGCCGGATTGAGACGTGTGTGCAGCCCTAAAGTATTGCAGGACCTAAAGTAGTAGGGCCAGTACAGAATTCATTCAATACGTTTCAATGCTGAGAGGGGCCTGTGGCTTGGCTGCTCGACACCCTTCCTGGGTACCAGATTGGACGAGTGACACCCTCCTTTTTTGGGAAGCTTTTTGGCTTAAGGTTAGGATTAAGGTATAGTTTTACTGAGGTTATATAGGTTAGGGTCATCTATTTAAAATGCTCATTTCTTACTTGTATGGTTTTCTTTCTCTCGACTTCTGTGTTCTATGTTTCTATGGCTGGCTCTATTGTGCCTAACCGTCCGTGTCTCTTCAGGTCATTTAACAGATTGAAACTAGTTTACAGTGGAATGGTTTTTCTCCAGTGTGGAGACGCAGGTGTTTCTTAAGATCACGTAACTGACTGAAACTCATATCACACAGTTTACAGTGGTAAGGTTTTTCTCCAGCGTGGATACGCTGGTGTCTCTGCAGATTATCTAACGTACTGAAACTTTTGTCACTGTTTACAGTGGTATGTTTTTTCTCTAGTGTGGATACGCTGGTGTCTCTGCAGATGACCTGACTCAGTGAAACCCTTGTCACACTGTTTACAGTGGTATGGCTTTTCTCCAGTATGGATTCGATCGTGTATCTGCAGATGACCTATTCGACTGAAACTCTTATCACACAGTTTACAATGGTATGGTTTTTCTCCAGTGTGGAGACGCAGGTGTATCTTAAGACTATCTAACCTGCTGAAACTCTTGTCACACTGTTTACAGTGGTATGGCTTTTCTCCAGTATGGATACGCATGTGTTTCTTAAGACTACCTAACGTACTGAAACACTTGTCACACTGTTTACAGTGGTATGGCTTTTCTCCAGTGTGGATACGCTGGTGTCTCTGCAGATGACCTGACTCAGTGAAACCCTTGTCACACTGTTTACAGTGGTATGGCTTTTCTCCAGTATGGATTCGCTGGTGTTTCTGCAGATGACCTAACAGACTGAAACTCTTATCACACAGTTTACAGTGGTATGGCTTTTCTCCAGTGTGGATACGCTGGTGTCTCTGCAGATTATCTAACTTACTGAAACACTTGTCACACAGTTTACAGTGGTAAGGTTTTTCTCCAGTGTGGATACGCTGGTGTCTCTGCAGATGACCTAACTTACTGAAACACTTGTTACACTGTTTACAGATGTGGGCTTTCTGTCCTGCGTGACTCTGCTGATTTATCTTCACTTCTCTTGCCGGAGCTAAATTCATGTTAAACGGCTGGTCACTGTAATTAGATTTGGGCTCATCTGTGTCTCTTTGTTTCTGGATGGTTACAGAGCAGTGCATTTCCTGACATGCTGCTGAAGGGATGTGTTCATTCCTCAGTGTTTGGCAGTAAAGGACATTGTTGTGGCTCCTCTCCTCGGGTTCATGGAGGGAGGTGGAGGCACATGAACACTCGGAACAGGATACCCGAGTCTGGAAACATTGGGCCTCACTCCTTCCTTCCATCATCAAATGTGGCTATAAATGGACTCTGATGAGAATGACAGTTCTATAGGTTCCTCTGTTGGGGTTGGGACAATATGTCTTTTATACCGTAACACTCTCTCCCCCTCTTCTCCGTGCCTCTCCTCGCTCACTCGTGCTGCGTCTCAGGAAACTCCTTCAGGATGAACCTCTTTAATTAACACTGAGATGAAGTGAAAGTCTAAAGACAACTCACACTTATGTACTGTAGGCTGACCAGGAGCTGAGGTCTGACATCACACACACAACAAACTGTAGGCTGACCAGGAACTGAGCTCTGACATCATCACACACACAAAATACTGTAGGCTGCCCAGGAGCTGAGCTCTGACATCACACACACAACATAAACTGTTGCAGTGCAAACGTAGAAATGCAGATTTGTGCAGGCCGTCCATTCTTGAGAGATTTACCTACACTATGATAGTTTTTTGAGCGGTGCCTAACCGCTCCAATGACTGGCTGTGTCTGTCTGTCTGTCCGTCTGTGATACAAACAGCTGCAATACTGCTGGGTGACCTAAAGTGGCACTGTTGAGCAGCCTTTAAAAGGGCCATTCACACTGAGCACTACACTGTGACTACAGCCAGCCAGTGATGTTGTTGAGCAGCCTGGACCGCTCAGTTCACACAGGTGTGATCTTCACTTGCGCAAGCAGAGCGCACCGGTCGTACCGTTTTGTCCCAGGATATACTGAAGCACTGAGAAAACTGTTGCGCCTTTTCTTCGTCCTTTTAAAAAAAAACTTGACTACGGTAGCGGTTGGTCTCAAAAACATAAGGGGGACTTTGACAGGAAAAGACTCGCTCACCGTATTAGAAAAAGAAGTAAAACAAACGCCTTAGACTGAGATATTTTTTATTTTATTTTATCATGCTCTTATGGTGCTCTGTGCTCATGGTGCAATTAACCCATTCTGACCGGGAACCCGTTTTGGTGTTCAGCATCATGTTATGCTTTAGCTATTGAAAAATAGCAGATCTACAAGCTCATAGCGCGCCACCGAGTGGCGCGCTACGAGCTTGTAGGTCTGCTATTTTTTGAAAAATCGAAGAACGACTGACATTTTTAGAATCTGATCTCAGGTCAGAATGGGTTAATCAGACCAGTGCGTGTCCCAGTGGAAAACCTCGTATGAAACTGATCTCAGGTCAGAATGGGTTAAAAAGCAAACGTTCCGGTCCTCAGACCTTCGTCAGTGCTATGGTTTTCACAGACATGAAACCACGTCTGTTTCAACGTCTATATTTAGACGTTGATCTAAATATAGATGTGGAAACGACGTTGTTTCCAACGTCTAATCTAAGCCTAGACTGCTAAAAAATAAAAAGAAATTTACTATTTTTACCCCAGTTTTTAGACCCAGTGTCCCCTACCCTAGGGGACACGGGGAGAACATGTGAGGGTACCTACCCTAGGGGACACGGGGAGAACATGTGAGGGTACCTACCCTAGGGGACATGGGGAGAACATGTGAGGGTACCTACCCTAGGGGACACGGGGAGAACATGTGAGGGTACCTACCCTAGGGGACACGGGGAGAACATGTGAGGGTACCTACCCTAGGGGACACGGGGAGAACATGTGAGGGTACCTACCCTAGGGGACACGGGGAGAACATGTGAGGTTACCTACCCTAGGGCACACGGGGAGAACATGTGAGGGTACCTACCCTAGGGGACACGGGGAGAACATGTGAGGGTACCTACCCTAGGGGACACGGGGAGAACATGTGAGGGTACCTACCCTAGGGGACACGGGGAGAACATGTGAGGGTACCTACTCTAGGGGACACGGGGAGAACATGTGAGGGTACCTACCCTAGGGGACACGGGGAGAACATGTGAGGGTACCTACCCTAGGGGACACGGGGAGAACATGTGAGAGGGTACCTACCCTATAGGGGACACGGGGAGAACATGTGAGGTTACCTACCCTAGGGGACACGGGGAGAACATGTGAGGTTACCTACCCTATAGGGGACACGGGGAGAACATGTGAGGGTACCTACCCTAGGGCACACGGGTAGAACATGTGAGGGTACCTACCCTAGGGCACACGGGGAGAACATGTGAGGTTACCTACCCTATAGGGGACACGGGGAGAACATGTGAGGGTACCTACCCTATAGGGACACGGGGAGAACATGTGAGGGTACCTACCCTAGGGGGACACGGGGAGAACATGTGAGGGTACCTACCCTATAGGGGACACGGGGAGAACATGTGAGGTTACCTACCCTATAGGGGACACGGGGAGAACATGTGAGGGTACCTACCCTATAGGGGACACGGGGAGAACATGTGAGGGTACCTACCCTATAGGGGACACGGGGACAACATGTGAGGGTACCTACCCTAGGGGACAGGGGGAGAACATGTGAGGGTACCTACCCTAGGGGACACGGGGAGAACATGTGAGGGTATCTACCCTATAGGGGACACGGGGAGAACATGTGAGGGTACCTATACCCTATAGGGACACGGGGAGAACATGTGAGGGTACCTACCCTAGGGGACACGGGGAGAACATGTGAGGGTATCTACCCTAGGGCACACGGGGAGAACATGTGAGGGTACCTACCCTAGGGGACACGGGGAGAACATGTGAGGTTACCTACCCTATAGGGGACACGGGGAGAACATGTGAGGGTACCTACCCTAGGGGACACGGGGAGAACATGTGAGGGTACCTACCCTAGGGGACACGGGGAGAACATGTGAGGGTACCTACCCTAGGGGACACGGGGAGAACATGTGAGGGTACCTACTCTAGGGGACACGGGGAGAACATGTGAGGGTACCTACCCTAGGGGACACGGGGAGAACATGTGAGGGTACCTACCCTAGGGGACACGGGGAGAACATGTGAGAGGGTACCTACCCTATAGGGGACACGGGGAGAACATGTGAGGTTACCTACCCTAGGGGACACGGGGAGAACATGTGAGGTTACCTACCCTATAGGGGACACGGGGAGAACATGTGAGGGTACCTACCCTAGGGCACACGGGTAGAACATGTGAGGGTACCTACCCTAGGGCACACGGGGAGAACATGTGAGGTTACCTACCCTATAGGGGACACGGGGAGAACATGTGAGGGTACCTACCCTATAGGGACACGGGGAGAACATGTGAGGGTACCTACCCTAGGGGGACACGGGGAGAACATGTGAGGGTACCTACCCTATAGGGGACACGGGGAGAACATGTGAGGTTACCTACCCTATAGGGGACACGGGGAGAACATGTGAGGGTACCTACCCTATAGGGGACACGGGGAGAACATGTGAGGGTACCTACCCTATAGGGGACACGGGGACAACATGTGAGGGTACCTACCCTAGGGGACACGGGGAGAACATGTGAGGGTACCTACCCTAGGGGACACGGGGAGAACATGTGAGGGTATCTACCCTATAGGGGACACGGGGAGAACATGTGAGGGTACCTATACCCTATAGGGACACGGGGAGAACATGTGAGGGTACCTACCCTAGGGGACACGGGGAGAACATGTGAGGGTATCTACCCTAGGGCACACGGGGAGAACATGTGAGGGTACCTACCCTAGGGGACACGGGGAGAACATGTGAGGTTACCTACCCTATAGGGGACACGGGGAGAACATGTGAGGGTACCTACCCTATAGGGGACACGGGGAGAACATGTGAGGGTACCTACCCTAGGGGACACGGGGAGAACATGTGAGGGTACCTATACCCTAGGGGGACACGGGGAGAACATGTGAGGTTACCTACCCTATAGGGGACACGGGGAGAACATGTGAGGTTACCTACCCTATAGGGGACACGGGGAGAACATGTGAGGGTACCTATACCCTAGGGGACACGGGGAGAACATGTGAGGTTACCTACCCTATAGGGGACACGGGGAGAACATGTGAGGGTACCTATACCCTAGGGGGACACGGGGAGAACATGTGAGGGTACCTATACCCTAGGGGGACACGGGGAGAACATGTGAGGTTACCTACCCTAGGGGACACGGGGAGAACATGTGAGGTTACCTACCCTAGGGGACACGGGGAGAACATGTGAGGGTACCTACCCTATAGGGGACACGGGGAGAACATGTGAGGGTACCTACCCTAGGGGACACGGGGAGAACATGTGAGGGTACCTACCCTATAGGGGACACGGGGAGAACATGTGAGGGTACCTACCCTATAGGGGACACGGGGAGAACATGTGAGGGTACCTACCCTAGGGCACACGGGGAGAACATGTGAGGGTACCTACCCTAGGGGTCACGGGGAGAACATGTGAGGTTACCTACCCTATAGGGGACACGGGGAGAACATGTGAGGTTACCTATACCCTAGGGGGACACGGGGAGAACATGTGAGGGTACCTACCCTATAGGGGACACGGGGAGAACATGTGAGGGTACCTACCCTATAGGGGACACGGGGAGAACATGTGAGGGTACCTACCCTATAGGGGACACGGGGAGAACATGTTCATTTAACTCTGAGAGTGTACAAATGGAACCAAATGGACCCGTTAGGGTCCACTATATAGGAGGACTGACAACATGTCAGTTTGTCACCTCCACCACTTCACATTCAGTAGATCCTGTGATCTTTTGTGGCCAGATGTCATTTCCTGGGGTCTAGTAGGACTATAGTAAATAATACAAAAAATAAATCGCTATAGAATTGTGTAAAAATAAATACATATACAATACATATATTATATACATAACGGGCACGTTCAGGTCTAATATCCTTTCAAATCAGTGAAGACTAATGGAGAGGAAAACGTAAACAGACATCACCTCCTCAGTGAGAGGAGGAATGCATGATGACTTCTCCTCGTGGTCACTGGATTAACAAGAAACGACAAGTAATCTGTATGATAATGATCTGAAGAGGATCTCATGCATTTTAACCCATTCATTTAGACCTGGGACCAGATTCTACAAAATGTCTTCCGAAATCTGACAGTTTTCTGAAAAACCTATACGTTTCTATATCAGTGGTTCTCAAACTATTTCATGTCAAGGACCCCAAAAAATATATGTTAATTGGCCGCCGAACCCCATCTGAAAATATGTTGTTCCAGGTACCCCCCCCCCCCCCCCCCCCCAAATAAAAGCAAAGATTTGGGTTAAAAACATTCGCTCTATTCAAAAATTTGCACACGTTTTTCAAGATAAAAAAAAAATAGCAGATCTACAAGCTCGTAGCGTGGCACAGAGTGCCGCGCTACGAGCTTGTATAGATCTGCTATTTTTCAATAGTTAAACTATATAACAAAGTCCAAACAAAGTGGTTAAAAGCTTATGACACAAATGCGTCAAATGGCAGAGGATAATGCCAATGTGAGGGAACTTATGCTTCATAGACAATTTCAACTGATCTGTGCAACGACATTCAACCTTTTTCTTTAAAATTTTCAGTTTTTCCACATGCGCAATACATTGTGCACTGAAGTTGACAGTTCTTTCAAACCAATTAGATCCTAAACAAATAATACATGTATAGGCTACTATATACTATATATTATACAATTAATAATGGCTTTGAAATATAAATAAAAATGACTAAATGCATCATGGCTTAAATAAGTAACTATAGAAATGTATTTATCTTTTATGCAAAAGGAAAGTCAACGACTCCAGCACAATTTACAATTTTACAATTTCAGGCATTTATCAGACGCTCTTGATCCAGAGCGACTTACATTAAGCAAAAACAAAGCATGTCATACATCACATATAAAAAAAAGTATACAGTTATCATGAATCATGTATAAACTAAGAACGTAACAGTGGAGTATCTATGTGTCAACTATACATACTGTACTATATTATATTATACAATATACAATATACATGCTATGACTACATAAAATGCAACAAGCATCTATAGTGCTGTCTACGTAACAAGCTATAAGTCTTTCTAAAGCACAAATAAGTCCCATTATATGACACCAATCAAAGCAACATTCTTCAGCTGCACGACCACGACGTCTCCCAGATTACATTTAATTAGTTTAATTGTACTGTTTTCTTGTGTTTCTTTGGCCCAAGGGGACCGAGACATCACTGCATAGCTGTCAGTTCCTTATCCCATTTAGGCCTTTTTCTTCTGAAAAAAAAAACTCATGTTTCTATATCAGTTGTTCTCAATATTTCACGTCAAGGACCCCCAAAAATATATGAAATTGGCCACCGACCCCCCCCCATCTGAAAAATGTGTTGTTTCAGGGGCCCCCCCCCCCTCCCCAAAAGCAAAGATTTGAGTTAAAAACGTTCGCTCTGAAAGAAAGAGTATATAATATTCAAAGCTTTGCACCAACATGTTCATGATTTTTTTCAAAAATAGCAGACCTACAAGCTCGTAGCGCGCCACTCGGTGGCGCGCTACGAGCTTGTAGGTCTGCTATTTTTCCAATAGCTAAATTATAACGTAATGTTTAAAACACCCAAGGGGGTTCCCGCCCAGAATGGGTTAATGTGCATGAATGGCTTTCTCTTGCCTCGATCCAACTCTCCTCGGGTTCCATTACTAGAAATCAAGACACATGACGTTCCACTTGAACACTTCTTCCCACACACAATTAATATTGAAGTCTCTCACAGGCCTGCAGGGAGAGTAATCACAATATACATGTATTTGGATTTAAATTCTTTAACAGTATATCGTGGCTTCAAAGCGCACCGTTTGTTTGCAATTATAAGTGACCTAGTTTTGGGCCTTTTTTTTTACCAACCTGGGATTTTCTTTTCATCTCAGGCTCTTTGCAGCTAGAAAGGCACATGCGGCCCCCATGCACCTTCACTTAAGGTTAATATCGGAACGCTAATATATTATTGATTTCAGCTGTTATACAATTCCAAACATGTTATCATCAGCTCTATATAATAGTAGCTTATAGTGACGAGTATTACAATTGTATTGTCTTTTTTACGACCAATTTATTTGTATTTGATTTAACATAAATAAGTGGATTTGAAATGAAATAAAAAAGTTACTTTTCCAATTCGAAAATAGCAATAGCAGAAACAGCAGACCTACAAGCTCAAAACGTGTCACTCTGCGACAAGTAGGGCATTCATTACGGACATAAGCGGACATGCAATGTGGCCCTCTGGAGTGAGTGTGGAACTATAGTGGCCCTCTGGAGTGAGTGTGGAACTATAGTGGCCCTCTGGAGTGAGTGTGGAACTGTAGTGGCCCTCTGGAGTGGGTGTGGAACTATTAGCGGCCCTCTGGAGTGAGTGTGGAACTATAGTGGCCCTCTGGAGTGAGGGTGGAACTATAGTGGCCCTCTGGAGTGAGGGTGGAACTATAGTGGCCCTCTGGAGTGAGGGTGGAACTATAGTGGCCCTCTGGAGTGAGGGTGGAACTATAGTGGCCCTCTGGAGTGAGTGTGGAACTATAGTGGCCCTCTGGAGTGAGGGTGGAACTATAGTGGCCCTCTGGAGTGAGTGTGGAACTATAGTGGTCCTCTGGAGTGAGTGTGGAACTATAGTGGCCCTCTGGAGTGAGAGTGGAACTATAGTGGCCCTCTGGAGTAAGAGTGGAACTATAGTGGCCCTCTGGAGTGAGGGTGGAACTATAGTGGTCCTCTGGAGTGAGTGTGGAACTATAGTGGCCCTCTGGAGTGAGTGTGGAACTATAGTGGCCCTCTGGAGTGAGGGTGGAACTATAGTGGCCCTCTGGAGTGAGGGCGGAACTATAGTGGTCCTCTGGAGTGAGTGTGGAACTATAGTGGCCCTCTGGAGTGAGTGTGGAACTATAGTGGCCCTCTGGAGTGAGTGTGGAACTACAGTGGCCCTCTGGAGTGAGGGTGGAACTATAGTGGCCCTCTGGAGTGAGTGTGGAACTATAGTGGCCCTCTGGAGTGAGTGTGGAACTATAGTGGCCCTCTGGAGTGAGAGTGGAACTATTAGCGGCCCTCTGGAGTGAGAGTGGAACTATTAGCGGCCCTCTGGAGTGAGAGTGGAACTATAGTGGCCCTCTCCATCGTCAAAGTTGCCCACCCCCTGTTCTAGGAGGATCAAAGAGTGCGAGTGTGTACCATCACACTGACAGTAAACATGAAGTGGCGCACATGCCATATGGCCATATGATTTAGCTGATCAATAGGCCTATAATAATAATATAATAAATAGATTCTATACACACCTTTGAGGCCAATAATGTGTTGCACTGGAACAATTGACATTCAGTCCACGGCTTCACATGAATGAGCATAACGTTAGCGTGCCGCGGAGACTGCCGCGGTGCTGCGTACAGCTAGCGTACAGTATCCTCCGCTAGGATGATTTGATGAGTCGGCCTTAACCCATTCTGACCTGAGATCAGATTCATATGAGGTTTCCACTAGGACACACACTGGTCTGATTAACCCATTCTGACCTGAGATCAGATTCTAAAATAATGTCAGTCGTTCTTCGATTTTTTCAAAAATAGCAGACCTACAAGCTCGTAGCGCGCCACTCGGTGGCGCGCTACGAGCTTGTAGATCTGCTATTTTTCCATAGCTAAAGCACGACATGATGCTATAACACCAAAAAACGGGTTCCCGTTCAGAACGGGTTAATGAACAAGGCGAGGCGAAACGTGTCGAAAGCGGAATTCAATCCCATTAAAAAGAAACGCAGCGCGGGGGTCGAGGGGAACGTTTGACCCCAGCGGAGTTTGTAATTATTGCCTCTCTGGGGGAAAGACGCGATCGGAACGGCAGAGTGTTGTTCTCTTCTCTAAAGGGATTGTGACGAGAATTGATGACCATTGCATCAATTCATTATACCATGAGCTGTCTTTTATTATTATATCTGCAGAATTGTGCTATGAAATGTAAGTGTGTGTGTGTGTGTGTGTGTGTGTGTGTGTGTGTGTGTCAGAGGCACGCATGGTGCTAGTTGCATCATCCGAGGCAACTAGCACTGTTTGGCTTTCCCGGTCACGTTTTTTTTGCATCCACCAAGTGCATAATATGCACCAGCTGCTTGAAAAGCGTCTGGACTTTGCATGTTCTCCCCGTGTCCCCTAGGGTAGGTACCCTCACATGTTCTCCCCGTGTCCCCTAGGGTAGGTACCCTCACATGTTCTCCCCGTGTCCCCTAGGGTAGGTACCCTCACGTGTTCTCCCCGTGTCCCCTAGGGTAGGTACCCTCACATGTTCTCCCCGTGTCCCCGTGTACCCTCACAAAAAACATGCAGTAATCCTGGTCTCTAAACTGCCTCCCCCTGGCCAGCCTGTCAGGTGTAAAGGAGCAACTTGGACACTCGGGCATGAAGGAAGCATGAGTTAAGTCCGTTGCTCTCCCCAGGTTGGCGGAGGGTGTGTAGAGCCCAGGATCACAGTAGATGATTGACACAGGGGTGAAAAATGGTTTACAACATCGTGGGATAAAAAATATATAAAAAAAAAAGAATCCAGTCTAATATCATGAAATGGATATACACAGTAATATTGATACTATAGGGATGTCCCGATCACGTATATATTTTGGCTACAGGATCCGATTCCGATCATTTGAAAATGACGTGATCGGACCCTGATCTCCGATCGGGACAACCCTGTCCTAATAAGTCATAAGATAAACATATTATTTACATTCTTTCTACTGAACGCCTGCCTTCCATCACTGTGATGCAACTCATGTTCCTCCCAGCACAAGGATCCATCACTGTGATGCAACCCTTTCCTCCCAGCACAAGGATCCATCAGTCTGTCAGCTGAGGTGTGTGTGTGTGTGTGTGTGTGTGTGTGTGTGTGTGTGTGTGTGTGTGTGTAGGAGAGAATGTGAGCGCCAGTTGCACCGAATGGTACCTCTAATCTCAGTGGTGGAAAAAGTATAACTCACATGTTTTACTTAAAGTAAAAGTATCAATACAGCAATATTAAAAGTACTCGGTTACAAGTAAAAGGTCGGAATTCAAAATGTATACTTGAGTGAAAAGTAATATAAAAGGCATTATATTATATTGGCATCGAAATGGAAGTTAAAGTAACAAAAGTACAAAGTATACTCAGTCATAAATGCAGTTTATACAGTCCCATTTCAAGTTTTCAAATGTACAAAAAAATAGCAGATCTACAAGCTCGCGACGCATTGTGAGCCTGTAGATCTGCTATTTTCAAATAGCCGAAAGGTGTATCAGGGCTGAAGCGGTTAATGTACGTTTTGTAATAGTAATCAGAATCTACAAAGTAACTGGCACGCACACACGCACACATGCACACATGCACGCACGCGCACACACACAAAAATGTTCCAATCTAGGCCATGATATTTTTTAATATTCTGATATCTTAGTTTTAAGGTTAGTTATCATAGTTTTAGTTATAATAATAATAATATTACATGAGAATATTACATGAGGGAGTGAGTTCTATAGCTGCAGCGTCGCAGCAGGCGTGCATTAATGCCGATAGAAGAACACCCTCTCATCGTGTGATATTGTCTAATTAACATTCACCTGGCTCTTCCCCACATAGCAGAGATTGAGGGATCAGTGTGCAGACCAAAGCAGCTGCTATGCCCCTCTGCCCTGCCCCCAAACATGGCAACATAACAATCACGTCTGCTCCACTGCTGCAGAATGAATCAGATGGTATTAAGCCTTTCAATTTTCTGGGCCGTATAGCACGCACACACACGCGCGTACGCACGCACACACACACACACAAGGTGGTGTTGTAACATTATGTTATACTTTAGCTATTGAAAAATAGCAGATCTGCAAGCCCGTATCGCTATATTTGAAAAATCGTGAAAATGTGGCGGGGGGGGGGGGGGGGGGGGGGGACTACCAATAAGTAGTCGGACTAGTCCGAGTAGGCTACATAGCATACTGTAGTGAGTCAGGGGCACTTTTGGCCCAAAATAGCAGATCTACAAGCTCTCAACGCGTCACGTTGAGAGATTGTATATCAGCTATTTTCGGGGCGCAACCCAGCACTCTTTATCTACTGTACTGTACTGTACTGGACTGGACTGGACTGGACTGGACTGGACTGGACTGGACTGGACTGGACTGGACTGGACTGTACTGTCACACCCAAAATCATCACATATACAGTTAATATGTGTATTGGTATGTATGTGTATTAGCACAACATTGACACTTGGAAACCAACCAAACCGCTATCTTCGTGCTCAGACAGACCCAGCCAGGGGGACACAGGGACACAGGGACACAGGGACACAGCCAGCCAGAGACACACAAAGCTCCGTACTGTATATAGGAGTGGTTGCACCACTCAAAAAATAATCTCGATTAGGCGATTCATGTAATAATTGTGACAGGCCTAGTGCTGTACTGTATACGTGACACTCTTGGCATGCCGACGTCCTCTGGCTGAGATCGAGGCAGACGGTTTTAATCCCATGAAGGACGAGCAAGCAGCTGGTGAACCTGCAGCGAGACGTCTTTAACCCATTCTGACCTGAGATCAGATTCATACGAGGTTTCCACTAGGACACACACTGGGTCTGATTAACTCATTCTGACCTGAGATTAGATTCTAAAAAATGTCAGTCGTTCTTCGATTTTTCAAAAAAATAGCAGACCTACAAGCTCGTAGCGCGCCACTCGGTGGCGCGCTATGAGCTTGTAGGTCTGCTATTTTTCAATAGCTAAAGCATAGCATGATGCTAACACCAAAATGGGTTCCCGTTCAGAAAAGGTTAATGAGGTCTGTCTCCGTGGCTACCCCACACGGAGTGTTGTTGGCTGCACCTTAAAGGAGAATTCCGTGCTAGAAGGCTTTCTTACCTTTCTTTGTAGTTGTTACGTCCCCACCAAAGAGGTCTTACCATATCATACCATACCACCTGTATTTATATAGCACATTTAAATAACAACGTTGTACCAAAGTGCTTTACAGTAAAACATTAAAAAGAAAAAAAACATACACAGTGTCACATTAAACATCAAACATCATCAGAAAACAACTGGAAATGCCAAAGACATTTCACTGGCACTAGCCTCACGATACCGCCTATCGTAGCGGCATGGAATCGGTTAAATATTAGGTACGTTTATAAAGGCATGATGTTGGAACTTGAAAGTATGTGATTATAATTGTTTTTTATCTTTTCTTTTAACCTATAATTTATATATTATGTTAATTTAAAATTTAAAATCGTCATCATCATCATCAAAGTTCACATGATTGTGTGAAACACCACTTCTGGGGCCGTGACATTTCCGCAGTAGATTAGTGGGTTTCGTTTTTCATCCATAAGCACAAAACCCTTTTTAACAAGCATATTACATGCTATTGTATTCTGAGGTCAATGACCTCCTCACCATGGGAGTCAGTCAGAAACCATTAAACCTTAATTGGGGAATTATGTAAATTATATGCTGAAAGGTTTATGCTTGATCAAACATATTTAGACTTAATATCCAATAGCTATCAGTTATATCCACGAGACCGCATTACAGGAGTGCGAGTAAATGTGAGATGAGCTGTCGTCATTTAAATACCGGTAAGTAAATAAATAGGGATATGAGCAGGAAGAGAAAAGACACTGACAACATAGATGTCATTTATAGAGTAACTTTGAGTAACTATTTTCATAGTCGGCATAGGGAAATATAGGAAAATAATTGAGCTCTCGGGATGCACGTGCACTAAAAGTTAGAAGTTCCTGTGTCAACTACCATTTTACACATCAAAAATTCCATTAGATTTTCCGAGTTTTTCCCACAGCACTGAAACATGCAGCTCTGAAAAAAAGGACACACAACAAATCATCTTCATGCAGATTATTGTAAATTGAATCCCTTGAGAGCTCCACCTTTGACACTACATTGATCGCGCAAACAATACTAATCAATCGGCCTGAAAGATGGGTGGACATCATAGGATATACAGCCAGTTTCAGGACACTCATGGGAAAAAATGCTTTTTTCTACGCAGCCACTACTCTGTGGAATGCACTCCCTCCAGCCCTGAAAATCCCTAAATTCTATTGCAATATTTAGGAAAGACCTGAAATCATGGCTCCATCTACACACTCACTGGTCATAGTTAGCTTCTGACCCTGGATAGCCCATCTCCCATGCTCAGGACTATTCTCCCAGGGTACCTCTTGTCCTAGGATTATTTATTATATGTTCCATGGTTGTTTTGTCTGTACAGTATGTATGTGTATAGTTTCATGTTACAAAGTGGACCACAATGGAAACAAGCGAAGGCTTTTTTGTGTCTAAGTCCATTTGGCGGTTTTTTTAAATGATGTCATTTTCTGTAATTTTCTTAAACTGCCAATAAAGTAATCTATCTATCTATCTATCTATGAGAGGCAGGCGCTGGAATCTCGTAAGAGGGTGCACTTATGGACAAACATAGTGACAACAACAGCCTGTACAGTAGATCAGCTGTTTTCGGGGATGCAACTCGGCACTGTGTCTACTGGAGATATGCGGTGTAACCGCAGTGTCGTTTTTGGCAGCAGATTTTGATTTTAGTTTTAGTCTTAGTCTCTTGAATATAGTTTTAATTTAGTTTTAGTCACATTTTAGTCACCTGGAATGTTTTAGTGTTGGTCTAGTTTCAGTCGACTAAAATGTCATATTATTTTAGTCGACTAAATAAATCTACGGCTGATTTAGTCAAACAAAATGTATTTTGGCGGGCCTTGATGCTGTCGTTTTTTTTTTTCACTTGCTGAAAATATCCGATCTACAAGCTCACAACGCGTTCCAGCGCGACGAGTTGTGGGGCTTGTAGATCGGCTATTTTCAGCATGCAACCAAGTGTAAAATGACTTATACTGGATCTCTTGTCCACTATAGTCCCTTCCTAACATTTTAGTCTAGTTTGTATTTGTTGACGAAATTGTCAGTGTATTTATAGTCTTAGTTTTAGTCGTCGTAGCTTAGTTTTAAATTAGTTTCCATTTAGTTTTCGTCAGTGAAAAAAGGTAGTCGACGAACATTTTTCGTCTTGGTTTTAGTCGACGATAACAACACTGGGTGTTCCTTCCACGCGCTACGTCCAACCAGGGAAACTCCCCCCTGTCAGGTGTAAAGGAAGCAACTTGGACACTCAGGCATGAAGGAAGCATGAGTTCAAGTCCGTTGCTCTCCCCTTGTCCCCCATATATGGGGACTAGGTTGGTCTCCCCTTGTCCCCCATATATGGGGACTAGGTTGGTCTCCCCTTGTCCCCCATATATGGGGACTAGGTTGGTCTCCCCTTGTCCCCCATATATGGGGACTAGGTTGGTCTCCCCTTGTCCCCCATATATGGGGACTAGGTTGGTCTCCCCTAATTGTCCCCCATATATGGGGACTAGGTTGGTCTCCCCTAATTGTCCCCCATATATGGGGACTAGGTTGGTCTCCCCTTGTCCCCCATATATTGGGACTAGGTTGGTGGAGGGTGTGTAGAGCCCAGGATCACATTAGATGATTGACACAGGGGTGAAAAATGTGTTACAAAATCGTGGGATAAAAAAATATATTTATAGAAAACAACACTGGGTGTAACGACATGGATTTATAAAAACAAATTAGTTTAACGCAACATATACTGTGTTCAAGTTCAGGAGGAGAAAAAGATCTATTCTCCCGAACGCTGCCTGCCTTCCGGTATGGCATGGAAAGAAGAGGCATTTGCATTTCTTTCACCGTGTAGTAAACGCTACACATTCATGGTTTGGAAAAGGGCAAGTTGTTTTACAGACGGGTAAAACGGCAGAGACTTTGATGTCTTGCACGCGCCTGCATACAACTCTTAACCCATTCTGACCTGAGATCAGATTCATACGAGGTTTCCACTAGGACACACACTGGTCTGATTAATCCATTCTGACCTGAGATCAGATTCTAGAAAAATGTCAGTCGTTCTTCGAATCTTTCAAAAATAGCAGACCTACAAGCTCGTATCGCGCCACTCGGTGGCGCGCTATGAGCTTGTAGATCTGCTATTTTTCAATAGCTAAAGCATAACATGATGCTGACACCAGAATGGGTTCCCGATCAGAATGGGTTAAATGGTTCTGTTCTGACTTCACAGGCTGAACCGTCTCGGTAGCAATATAGACCCGCAAGCAGTGAGGGGAAGAAAGTAACATTTTGAGTTATTTGTAGTATTTCCAATTTCCAAATACTTTTACTTCTATTCCACTATACATCTCAGAGGCAAATGTACTTTTACTCCACGACATTTAAATTGAAAACTTTGCCCATGCAGCTTAGCAACGGTTGCTAAACTATCTCTCCTTCTCCTTCTGAAGCATAAATATGTATTAATTTACAACGTACCATTTTGTGTCATTTTACAGCCACAAACATCTCGGCCATCTGGCTTTCATCAGTGTGTACAAAATGTGACCAGATTTGACTGAGAGACTGCCATCGCGCAAATTCCACCTTTTCAAAATGAGGTAATTGCACAGGCAGACTCTTCACATACTAGAGGATGTCTGAAATAGGTGTCAGAGTTGAAATCGACATGTAAATATGAAATACATGTTTAAACATGTAGCTATAGGTGTAATGTTACAGTCCACAGAAGACATGTAAATATGAAATAAATGCTTAAACATGTAGCTATAGGTGTAATGTTAGAGACCACAGAAGACATGTAAATATGAAATAAATGCTTAAACATGTAGCTACTGTAGGTGTAATGTTAGAGACCACAGAAGACATGTAAATATGAAATAAATGTTTAAACATGTAGCTATAGGTGTAATGTTACAGTCCACAGAAGACATGTAAATATGAAATAAATGCTTAAACATGTAGCTATAGGTGTAATGTTAGAGACCACAGAAGACATGTAAATATGAAATAAATGCTTAAACATGTAGCTATAGGTGTAATGTTAGTCCACAGAAGACATGTAAATATGAAATAAATGCTTAAACATGTAGCTATAGGTGTAATGTTAGAGACCACAGAAGACATGTAAATATGTAATAAATGCTTAAACATGTAGCTATAGGTGTAATGTTAGAGACCACAGAAGACATGTAAATATGAAATAAGAGCTTAAACATGTAGCTATAGGTGTAATGTTAGAGACCACAGAAGACATGTAAATATGAAATAAATGCTTAAACATGTAGCTATAGGTGTAATGTTAGAGTCCACAGAAGACATGTAAATATGAAATAAATGTTTAAACATGTAGCTAGGTGTAATGTTAGAGACCACAGAAGAAATGTAAATACGAAATAAGAGCTTAAACATGTAGCTATAGGTGAAATGTTAGAGACCACAGAAGACATGTAAATATGAAATAAGAGCTTAAACATGTAGCTATAGGTGTAATGTTAGAGACCACAGAAGACATGTAAATATGAAATAAATGCTTAAACATGTAGCTATAGGTGTAATGTTAGAGACCACAGAAGACATGTAAATATGAAATAAGAGCTTAAACATGTAGCTATAGGTGTAATGTTAGAGACCACAGAAGACATGTAAATATGAAATAAATGCTTAAACATGTAGCTATAGGTGTAATGTTAGAGACCACAGAAGACATGTAAATATGAAATAAATGCTTAAACATGTAGCTATAGGTGTAATGTTAGAGACCACAGAAGACATGTAAATATGAAATAAATGCTTAAACATGTAGCTATAGGTGTAATGTTAGAGACCACAGAAGACATGTAAATATGAAATAAATGCTTAAACATGTAGCTATAGGTGTAATGTTTGAGACCACAGAAGACATGTAAATATGAAATAAATGCTTAAACATGTAGCTATAGGTGTAATGTTAGAGACCACAGAAGACATGTAAATATGAAATAAATGCTTAAACATGTAGCTATAGGTGTAATGTTAGAGACCACAGAAGACATGTAAATATGAAATAAGAGCTTAAACATGTAGCTATAGGTGTAATGTTAGAGACCACAGAAGACATGTAAATATGAAATAAATGCTTAAACATGTAGCTATAGGTGTAATGTTAGAGACCACAGAAGACATGTAAATATGAAATAAATGCTTAAACATGTAGCTATAGGTGTAATGTTAGAGACCACAGAAGACATGTAAATATGAAATAAATGCTTAAACATGTAGCTATAGGTGTAATGTTAGAGACCACAGAAGACATGTAAATATGAAATAAATGCTTAAACATGTAGCTATAGGTGTAATGTTTGAGACCACAGAAGACATGTAAATATGAAATAAATGCTTAAACATGTAGCTATAGGTGTAATGTTAGAGACCACAGAAGACATGTAAATATGAAATAAATGCTTAAACATGTAGCTAGGTGTAATGTTAGAGACCACAGAAGTGAACCTTTCAAGCCTTTTTTCTCAACTCACTGTTTTCTGCAAGACATTACTCTATAAGCCATATCTCCAAAACTGTTGGGTCAAACTGAACAACCAAGTGACATTTTTGCATCACACGCCTCACACCCATAACGGCCCCATAACGCTCTATGACATCACACTTCTCACACCCATAAACGGCCCCATAACGCTCTATGACATCACACGTCTCACACCCATAAACGGCCCCATAACGCTCTATGGCACCCTGTGAAGAATCATACTCTTAAGTGCACAACATTTGGACACAAAGTGCTTTCAGTAAAAGGGAATGAGATCACTTGCAATGCAGGAACATATCTCTGCGTATATATATATATATATTGTAAGAGCCATTATGACCTAATGTTTTGCTGATTGACTGCAGTGTCACTGAGCAGCTTGGTCAGTGTCTGGGCCAGCCCAGGTATTTAACCAGGCTGCTGATCAGGCAACAGGTGTTTTGCCAGTGGCAGACGGCAGAGGCTAACAGTTTTCCACTGTGTTCAGGAGGGCTGTGTCCCCTGTGTTTCTTACAGTTTCTTTCTTATTATTGTATCTGTATGTTGTGTATAGGAAAAGGACTGCGGAAAATAAAGCAAAGTTAAACTCAACGTGACATGATTTGGAGATCAGTTTGTACTGGCACACGTAAGAGGCTAAGAGCTTCCACCTGGCCGTCGACAACCAGTAGTGCCCTTAAGTATAGGACTTTAGGCACTACTTATATATATATATATATATATATATCTATATATATATATATATATATATATATATATATATATATCTATGCACAAAACACCCCAACCTCAATACGCTGGCATGCAGTGGCACATGATGACACTTTGCATAATAAAGACTGCAACGTACACACAAACACTTTTGGTGTTTTGAGCATTATGTTATGCTTTATAGCTATTGAAAAATAGCAGATCTACAAGCTCATAGCGCGCCACCGAGTGGCACGCTATGAGCTTGTAGGTCTTTGAGGTGTTTGAATATATATTCTTTCAGAGCGAGAGTTTTAACTCAAATCTTTGCTTCTGGGAGGTCATTCTGGGAACAACACATTTTCAGAGGGGGGTCGGCGGCCAAATACATATAATTCCTATAGGGGTCCTTGACATAGAAACAGAAAACTGTCATGATTTAGAAGACATTTTGTAGAATGGGTCTCGGTCTAAATGGGTTAATAGACAGGGGAGGTTTCTTCCAGCTTAAAGGAACCCTTTCTGAAATGAAGTTATATATTATATGCTTATCCTGTAACTGCATCTTTACAAGGTCGTCCCTGCTTTTCATCCCGTCTCAGATAACTGCAATTCCGAGAACTCTGGGACCTTCTCAAAAAGGAGCCCACGCTGGCCACGCCTCCAGCTGGTCCAAATGTTCCATATACAGTATATATACAGTAAGTGAATTTATTATTTTCCTAATATTGTCCAAATCCTGCGGTATACTGCTTCCAGGTATACAGTACGTCTCTCTCATGATCTCTCACACGTTAGTTCCTTACAAACCAAATCATAGCCTAACTATACAATCACCTGCATGGCGTGGTTCCAACTGTCTGATTCTAAAGCCTCGATCTCATTCTGCATTCCGTTCATTTGATTTTGAGTATGTGCCGATCTGATATTTATATTTTTGAGGGCCCCTCCTATATACAGTTTTTAAAAACGCCATTGACAAGGAAGGGAGAATGTGCATCGTCTTGTCCCTAAGACAAACATTGCATGCCATTATAACAATAAAGATAATTTAATGTTTGTGTTGGGCACCGTTTGTTTTACATCACCATTACATCACCTCATCAACATGAGTTAGACTTTAATATATTAGCGCCCCTCACTTAACTTAACTTGTAACCGTTCAATTCAAATCACATCGAGGGAAATCCTAGTATAGAGCAGGGGTAGGCAACCTTTGGCACCGGTGCCAACATTGGCACTAAGGAGGGTGATCACTGGCACACTGGCATAAGTGTGAGAGAGAGAGGACTTTTGGTTTAAAATAAACTATTTAAACTTAGTCAAATAAGTCCCTCACATTTGTATGTAAATCAGTAAATTACATCCTGCACATACTGTAATTATACATTCACACATTAAAACTCTGAACTCTGACTGGGGAGGGAGTCTGGGAGATACGTGGGTCATTGCTCTGAGACTATAATGATCATTATAACAATGTGAAAGAAAATATTAAAAAATAAGGATATTTCCGTGGACAATGAAAATGTGTTGGAAATGTTGATGTGGTGTCATTCAAATTAATGTTGACATGGCACACTGACTATCCAGAAAATAAAAACATGGCACTTAATTCCAAAAAGGTTGCAGACCCCTGGTATAGAGCCCTGAGCCCTGGGACAAATGGCAACTAATATAGGTTGTAAGTGGTTAAACCTAAAAACACACGGTATCTTTCCAAAGATTGCAGATTGTTAGACATTGAACAATTAAGTCAACCAGTGTATCATGGTTATCTATATATATATATATATATATATATATATATATATATATTTTTTTTTTTGAGGGGTGCTAGCCCCTCAACAAATGCAGCTATTAGTGTAGATTTCCGTCTTACACCAACATTAAATTCCCGTTGACAATGAACGGAGAATGTACGTCATATGTGGACGAGCAAATAGACATGTTATTATACGTCGTGATGATGTACGATGCAAGAGAGCCCCTCACTTCACACGGGTGTGATTTTTGTGGGGCCTATATTCAGGTTTTTAGTTTTATGTTTGTTTTAAAAACGCCATCGACAATAAAGATATAGTTTAATGTTTGTTTTAAAAACGCCATCGACAATAAAGATAGTTTAGTGTTTGTTTTAAAAACGCCATCGACAATAAAGATAGTTTAGTGTTTGTTTTAAAAACCCCATCGACAGTAAAGATAGTTTAGTGTTTGTTTTAAAAACGCCATCGACAATAAAGATAGTTTAGTGTTTGTTTTAAAAACCCCATCGACAATAAAGATAGTTTAGTGTTTGTTTTAAAAACCCCATCGACAATAAAGATAGTTTAGTGTTTGTTTTAAAAACGCCATCGACAGTAAAGATAGTTTAGTGTTTGTTTTAAAAACGCCATTGACAATAAAGCTATAGTTTAATGTTGCCATCAATGCCATTGACAATAGTTTAGTGTTTATTTTGTCTCAATGTTTGTGTTACATGTAAGATGATAAGAGCGCCCCTCACTTCACATACGGGTGTGATTTTTTTTAACTTATTTGTTATATTGAAGGTGTCTTAAGATTGTTATGTCCCCAAGCCAAGGTGAAATATTGTCCCATGTGTAAACCGGCTTGTATATAATAATATAAGTCCCACGAGGCAGTTTGAAATATGACTCTTATATAAAATCCCCACAAACTGGAACATACATGTTCACAGTTTTATCCCCCATGTCACAGGGTTGGTAATAATACTTATACTGCTGATTGGTACAGATATGTTGTATAATTGTGTAAAAGGTGCAGGTGGTCGTAAATCACGTGAGGTCAGGGAGGGAGACCCAGGAGAGGTGGAGGAGGGTTCAGAACCGCCAGGGAGACCCCCTCCTCTCCTCTCCTCCCCTCTCCCTCTCCCTCTCCCTCTCCCTCTCCCTCTCCTCTCCTCTCCTCTCCTCTCCTCTCCTCTCCCTCTCCCTCCTGTCCGTTCCTCCAAGCCTCTAGTGGTCCCTGGAGATATGTGGACCCTATCAGATCCTAAAGCTGGGGTATACAATGAAAGGGCCTTTTAACTCATTCTGACCTGAGATCAGATTCATACGAGGTTTCCACTGGACACACACCGGTCTGATTAACCCATTCTGACCTGAGATCAGATTCTAAAAATGTCAGTCGTTCTTTGATTTTTCAAAAATAGCAGATCTACAAGTGGCGCGCTATGAGCTTGTAGATCTGCTATTTTTCAATAGTTAAAGCACAACATGATGCTAACACCAAAATGGGTTCCCGTTCAGAATGGGTTAATGTCATGACTGTGTTGAAGACAGCAGGTCAAACACGTTAGTCATTTATTTTCATACACACTAGCACCTGATATGAAAGGCTTGAATTATCCAAACTGCTCCAGTGTCTTCTCCTTCTGACGCCTTTTAATGTCATTGGAAATGTCAGCAGACGTGCAGGTGGGGGGGGGGGGGTACACACTGGGATCTACACGCTCACAACAACGCTTCACTATCTTTGGCATCAAGTGGTTAACACATAATGTACTGTACAGTACAGCAGTGTTTCTGAGACGCAGGCTATACAGTATGTGGGTGGATGGATGTGAGAGGTGTGAATTCTGCTCTGAGGCCAAGGCTAGCACCTTCATCTCATGCACATCACGCCCATGCGACGCGTGCATGAGTGAGTGAGTAAGTGCGTGCCGTGTGCGTACGTGTGCTCTGTACCGGGTGCATATCTTTGGTCCGACATATACTGTACTAACAGTCCGACACGCAATAGTCCGACACTCTACCCCAAACCCTATCCCTATAACCGCACGCGAAAGCCAAGGGTGAGTCTTAACCGCGGCCACGTATGTGTCTTAACCGGCCACGTAACCGGCAACGCAAGTCTTAACCGGCCACGTATGTCGGACTACTGGTTTGTCTGACTAACGTATGCCCCCCTGTCAGTGCCGTCGCTACCTATACGCGCAGTACGTGCTGTGAGTAGGGCAACACGCCGAGGGTGTGCCAAAAAGTGCCAAGCCGACCCTCAAAATAACAATTTTCTCTGCGGCTCCGCCCGGCGTAATGACGAGCGGCAGTGTGTGCGTCCTCACAAACGCCTAAAATAGTCAATCTACATGAGGAATAGCAGCGCTCTCGTCGGGAGCACAAATATCCTACGAGTAGGGCAACCGAATGGTCAGCTATACGGCCCTGCAGGCACCTTATACTGTTCACACTACTTTCAGTAAAGCATCGATTATAAACTCAACACAGCTGTGTGGTCCTGGACCCCCGGCTCATTACATTGGCGGCGAGTGATGCAGCTTTACCGGAGCTAAAAATAATCCAGGGTGGTTTTTGGATCTACAGGAGGGAGCCAGATCGTCGGCTATAAAACAGATAACAGCAGCATGCTATGAAACGGCAACAACAGGGGATAAAGTGTGTGAGCACATAAATGTGTTGGATGCCAGATTACTGCTGTGTGTGTGTGTGTGTGTGTGTGTGTGTGTGTGTGTGTGTGTGTGTGTGTGTGTGTGTGTGTGTGTGTGTGTGTGTGTGTGTGTGTGTGTGCGTGTGCGCAGTTGGAAATTGGAAATGACACCGATAAGCGGCCAGATTGAAACTGATGGAAATGAATTTGAAATGATAACTGCATTAAAAAATGAACAAACAACTCACAGCTACTGTAAAGGCATTAAAACATGGCTGCAGAAATACCGTGCTTTAGCTATTGAAAAACAGCAGACCTACAAGCTCATAGCGCGCCACCGAGTGGCGCGCTACGAGCTTGTAGGTCTGCTATTTTTGAAAAATCGACTGACATAGAAATATAGCTTTTTCAGAAAGATAGATAGATAGCTTTATTGTCATTCAGCAGATACATAAAATGCATAAGAGAACGAAATGTCGTTTCACTGGCTTTTAGTTAAAAGAGCTAAAATACTATTAAAATCTAAAATCCACTTAAAAACAAATAAATTAAAAAAACTAAAAACTAAAAAAGACTGTCAGGATGTAGATTAGAAGACATTTTTAGAATCTGATCTCAGGTCAGAATGGGTTAATAGTGTGCTCTGTGTTGTAGTGTTGCAACTATACGGACGTGGTGCACGTCTTGGCTTTCCTCTGCTCCCCCCATGCAGCCTCATCCATCTCTCCACGACATCGTCTGATGTAACCCCGTGGTAGGTCCGGGTGTGTGTTATAATCTGATCGCCCATGGCTGTGTACTTGTACGTGAATAGTACACAATGTACTAGATATGTATGTATTGTGTACTGCCTGAACTGTAGCATACTTTATAGTTAGGCTACGGAGACATCTCAGACAGCATGGTCAGCCTTGCTGCAGTTAGCGGTTGTTGTGTCTCAGTGTTGTTGTCGCGTCATTAGGATCCAGCTCTATATTTCCTGTTGTGTGTAGTAACTTTGTGAACCTTTTAGCGTGATACTGTCTCGTGTCGCGTTATTGTTCTCCCGGGCCCGTCGACCACCGCCGCCATACCACGGTATATACTTCAACCGTATTGTCACACACCACCACCCAGCCGTCACACACACACTACCTGTCTGTCAAACCAGACGAGGGTTCAGTACTTAGAGTTTACAACGGTGTAGAGGAAGGTTTGAAGAAGAGCCCGGTCGGCCCGAAACAATACAAGATACATTTGGCAGCAGAGATTGGTGCTGCAGACTCTTTTTTTTATTAATTGAATAGGTCTGTGTAGACTAGAGCCACATGTCTGATGTGGTCCGCACATGTGACACCCCGTTTTTGAACAGTTTGCAGAATTACAGTAAATTTCAAGCACAAACTCAATACAAAGACTATGTTAACTGTGAGTGGACGACCCAATTAAGCATTACACTTGTTTACAACAGGGTCCACCATGTTCAATTCATCAAAAATTCATCGTTCGTATCTAGCGTTCTCATGTAGACTCCATGCAGTCCAGGGCCATTTGTCCTGTTGCACTTTGAGGGTCCATGACTCAGCACAGCCGTATTGACTTTATCTACGAACAGAACAGCCGCCCCTGTCCTTCTCTTCTCCCCCATGTTGTCTGATTTCCACATGCACTCTCCTCATCCCACGCAGGCCATTCCAGGCTTTAAGTGCTCCCACCCCGAACCTTCAGGTCCTGTTCTGTTGAAGCAGTCCAGGCCCTGAGCTATTTTATATCTGATTGTACACCGCCTGGACATGACCGTTACCTGCCGCTTACCCCCCAATCCAACCCTTAACACATCATTTGCCTGTCTTTAATTAGCCATGCGTCGGTCCGGTGCGAACCACGTATCTATCCATATACGTTTCGAGCACTTTTTTTATTGATTACTTTCAATCGCCTTTCTACACAACCCGGGCACTTTACCAACTAGCACTGGATGATAGCACAACACTCCGATCACGTGATCCCCCCCCAAAAAAATAAAAAAAATGCCATGAAACATGCCTAAGCTACGAAAGTAACAGTGGAATATCTATATTCAATATTCAAGATTGCTTTATTTTGTCATTATTTCCAACTGTAACAAAAAACGAAATTACGTTTCTCCTATAGTTAAAAAAAGACAACACAGGCTCATACAATAATAAATATATCAGTGCAAGACAACAATACTATAAGTATAAATAAATCCTAAAAACTACAGGGATCCATAAAAAAGATAAATAGAATAAAAACCATTAAAAAAAAACTGAACATGGATCACAGTTCATGTCCTATATCTGCCAGGGAGGCTAGAGTTCAGGAGCCTGATTGCCTGATGGGGAAAGAAGCTGCTCCGCATTCTTTCTGTCCTGGCACTGACGCTCCTGTACCGTTTCCCAGAGGGCATGAGGGAGATCAGGCTGTGAGAGGCGTGGGTGGCATCCTTAGTGATACCAGGTGAGGGAGATCAGGCTGTGAGAGAGGGGTGGGTGGCATCCTTAGTGATACCAGGTGAGGGAGATCAGGCTGTGAGAGAGGGGTGGGTGGCATCCTTAGTGATACCAGGTGCTCTCCTGATGCACCTTTGCTGGTATATGTCTGCCAGGGAAGGTGTATAGTTTATGTGTATAGTTTCATTATATGAAACTATACACATAAACTATACATATATACTATACTATGCTATACATATGTACTATGACGTGCTATGACTACATACAATGCAATTATAGTGCTGTCTACATAACATGCTATAAGTCTGTATCAAATGCTATCTTAAGTCTACAGAAATGCTATCTAAGGGGGGTGGGGTAAGTCAGACTACGGCGGAAGATTGGGAGTGATGCTGCAGTTCTGACTGCAATGGGAAGTGCATTCCACAGTTTTGGAGCCAGAAGGCACAAACAAAAAAAACTCGCGGATTGTATCGTTCCTCGGCGAGCGGTTATTTCTTTATGATGATGATCAACGCCGGTCAGATGGAACGTTGCACATGTGCTGTGTTGTATTACGAGAGTTGGGCAGGCTAGTCGGCAGCAACACTAACCGCCTCTTCTTTCCACAGTCTTTCCACCTCGGAGGGAAAAACAGCAGGCGAACGATTACGATACACAGCGTCTGAATCTCCAGAATGGAAGACGGTAAAATCAATTTCTTTTTTTTTTTTAATTAGAGTGGACAAGTTACGCTTTCTTTTGAGATATGCTGTGTGATTCTCGCTATAAGAGAACAATAAGAGAGTAAACCTGATGGCAGTCAACTGAATAGCACTTCCTCTCTCACATATTCGAAAAGTTACATAACCTGAGAGAGACTGAGGGCTGTATTTTGCGTGTCTTAAGTACCAGGTCTTATTCCCTATAACTTGAGTAAACTCAAGACCTGGAGGCGTGATCAATGCTCTTTGGCCACTCAGAATAGCCAAATGGCATTGATCACGCCTCCAGGTCTTTAGTTTACTCAAGTTAGGGAATAAGACCTGGTACTTAAGACACGCAAAATACAGCCCTGAAAGTCATAAAACCAACAGTGCTCTTCGAAGGATGTATATTAGGGTTGTCCCGATCTGAAAATCGGTCATTTTTTCAAATAATCAGAATCGGATCAGGAGCAAAAAATAATAATCGACATTCAAAGTCGTAGGATTTGTCACACACGTTACCGCAGTCAAACTTGTTCTCCGCATTTGACCCATCTCTTGGCGCGGTGAGCCGCGGTGAGCCGCAGCCAATTAACACCCTTCGCGGTTCTCCGTTCAATCAATTAGTAACGCCCAGCGCTCAGGACCGGGGATTGATCAAGATGACGGAGATTATTGATATCAAAACCGATCGCATCGCACAGGGAAGCGTCTGTTGCGCAACAAGCTTTTTGCCCTGGTTTTCTCCCCCTGGTGGTGTCCGTCTCATGCATGGATACCCTGGGGATGGCACTTATGGGTCCATTCTGCACACGTAACCATGCACTCCACATCCATCTTATGAGCTTGATGACACATGACAGTGCAGAGGCTCCTGTAAACTAAAGGTCTTCATTGGAAGCTGTCATGGGCCAGAATATCTATCCTTTAGTATTCATAAGGCATCTTGTCTTGAAACACGTCCAGCTTTGTGACAGA